>NC_083327.1:29382713-29602713 GCF_963455315.2 Globicephala melas
ACTCTCAATATTCTTTTGCACAGTGGTGCTTAAACTTGAGCAAACATCTGGAATCAACTAGAAGAATCAGCTAGAAATTTTGTTGAACAGAGATTTGAGGCCCAATCCAGAGTTCCTGATTCAGTAGGACTGGGGCAGGCTTGAGAATTTGCATTTTTTGCAAGGTTTCAGGTTTTGCTGATGCTGCTAACTTGGAGATACAGGTTATGAAAAAAAAATAGAGATGTCAAGTGTCTCCACGTTTTTGGGGTGAGCAATTGAAGAATGAAGTTGACATGGCCTATGGTGGGAAAGACACAAGTGGAGCAGATTTAATTTCAGAAATAATGAATTTGATATGTATATATTTTATATCCAGTTGGAAGAACCAGGCAAGCAGTTCCATGTATATAGCCAAGCTGGAGATATAAATTTGGAAGTTGTTGGACTATAGATGATATTTATGGCATCAATATTGGATGAGGTCACTAATTGAGTACAAAGATAATAGAAAAGGACCAAGGACTGAGCTCTGTGGCACCCCAACAGTAAGAGTTTAGGAGAAAGAGCAGACTGAATACAGAATATTGAGAGGAAAGAACCACTGAAGTAGGAGAAAACCAACGTGGCTCAGTGTCTCAGACGTCAGTCATCTGATTTCCATTTTAAAAGGATCACTCTGGCCAATGTATTGAGAATAGATATTAGTGGACCATGGTGGAAGCAGGGAGAATAGTTAAGTGAATACTCCAATAATCTAAATAGGAAATATTGATATTTTGGTTCAGAATAGTAGCAGTAGGAATAGTGATAAAGGTTAGGTCTGACATTTATTTTGAGGACAGAACTGACAAGATTTACAGAAGGATTGATTATGGGATATGAGAGATGGAAGTGGCAAGGCTTTTGGTTTGAGCAACTGAAAATATAGAGTTATTTACTGAGATGAGGGAACTATGAAGTTAGAGCAAGTTTTGTTGAAAAAATGATGATTTAGGTTTATTTTATGTTATAGTGTGATTTATATTAGGCATCCATGTAAAGATATGGATTTAACAGTTGGGTATAAAAATGTGAAGTCCAGTTAGGAGGCTGGGTCTGGAGACAGAAGTTTAAGAATTGTCATCCCAGAGATGGTATTTAAAGCTATTAGTCTGCATGAGATTACTAAGGAAGTAAGAGTAGATGGATAAAAGAAAGTATTTATGGTCTGAGCACTGGGGCTTCCAATGTTAAAAGGTCAGGGAGATGAGGAGAAACTAGTAAAGGTGACTGAGAAGGGGAAGCTGGTGACTTAAGAGGAGATCCAGGAAATTATGGTTTACTGGAAGCCAAATGAAGCTCATCTTCTCAAGCATGACAAATACTGTGATAGGTGAAATAAGATGAGCACTGGAGTTGAACACTGAGTTTAGCAATATGAAGGTTATTGTTGACCATGTTCAGAGCAGTTTTGGTGGAATCATGGGGACAAAACTCAGGAATGGATTCCAGTGAGAATGTGAAAATAATTAGAAACAATGAAAATAATGCAAATAGACAGCACCTTCTAGGAGTGTTGCTGCAAAGGGATTATAGAAAAGATCTGGTAGCTGGAAATAGAAAGTGGTGTCAATTGGTGTTTTAGTTTTGTTTTCTTTTCCAGTTTTATTGAGATATAATAGACATACAGCATTATATAAGTTTAAGGTATACAGCATAATGACTTGACTTTGATATATCATGAAATGATTACCACAGTTCAGTTCACATCCATCATCTCATATAGATACAAAAGAAAAAAAGAAAAAAGGAAAAAAATGTCCTTGTGACGAGAACTGTTAGGGTCTACTCTCTTAACCGTATAGCAGTGTTAACTATAATCATCATGTTGTATATTATATCCCCTCCGCTTATTTATCTTATAAACTGGAAATTTGTATCTTTTGACCACCTTCATCCAATTCCCTTTCTCCTTTCCCCCTCTGGTAACCACAAATCTGATCTCTTTTTCTATGAGTTTTTTAAATTTTTATTGATTTGATATATAAGTGAGATCATACAGTATTTGTCTTTCTCTGTCTTATTTCACTTAGCATAATGACCTCAAGGTCCATTCATGTTGTCACAAATGTCAGGGTTTCCTTCTTTTTTATGGCTGAATAATATTGCATTGTACAGATATATACACCACAACTTTTTTATCCATTCATCTGTTGATGGACACTTAAGTTGTTTCTATGTCTTGGCTATTGTAAATAACGCTGCACATGGGGTGCAGATATCTCTTAACATAGTGTTTTCATTTCTGTCAGATATATTCCCAGAAGTGGAATAGTAGGATCATATGATAGTTCTTGATTTTCTGAGGAAACTCCATACTGTTTTCCATAGTGGTTGTAACAATTCAAATTGCACCCACAGTGCACAAGGATTCCCTTTTCTTTACGTCTTTGCCAGCATTTGTTATCTCTTATCTTTTTGATGACGGCCATTCTAACAGGTGTGAGGTGAAATCTCATTGTAGTTTGATTTACATTTCCCTTATGATTAATGATCTTGAGTACTTTTTCATGTACCTGTTGGCAATTCATATATCTCCTTTGGGAAAATGTCTGTTCAGGTCCTTTGCCCATATTTAATTGGATTATTTGTTTTTTGGCTATTCAGTTGTGTGAGTTTTTATATATTTTGGATATTAACCCATTATCAGATATGTGGTTTGCAAGTATTTTCTCTCATTCCTTAGGTTTTGTTTTCATTTTTTTGATCATTTCTTTTGCTGTGCAAGCTTTTTAGTTTGACGTAGTCCCATTTGCTTATTTTTTATTTTGTTTCTTGTGCTTTGGAGGTGTGATATCCAAATAATCATTGCCAAAACTCATGTCAGGGAGCTTTTTTTCCTATGTTTTCTTCTAGGAGTTTTATGGTTTCCAGTCTTACATTTAAGTTTTTAAACCATTTAGAGTTAAGTTTTGGGAGTGTTATAAAATAGGGATCTACTTTTATTCTTTTACATGTGAATATCCAATTTTCCCAGCACCATTTATCGAAGAGACTGTCTTTTCCTCATTGAGTATTCTTGGCTTCCCATCAAACATTAGTTGACCATATGTTTTGTTTGTTTTTAAAGAAAGAGGAAATAACAGCATATTTCTGTGCTGTTGGGATAAACCAGAAGAGAAAAAACTGATAATGCAGGATAAAGAGGAGAATTTCTAGAATAATAGCTTTGAGAAGGTAAGAGGGATAGGATCTATAGGTGAAGGTGTTAGAATTAAATAACATCAAAAACACAGCCATAATAAAAGGAGGGAAGGCAGAGTATCTGTACCTAGATGCAAATGAGTGAGTTGATTTGGTAGTGGAAGTCTATGGAAGGTTTCTGCTAATTGTTTCTATTATCTCAGAGAAATAGGCCATCTTCTGAGAGTAAGGATAGCAGATGTATTGGGGGGTAGACAATATGACTGAGACAAAAATTCTATGTAAAAACTTGTCTCTTTAGGTAAGATAGATCAATTGAGCTAATAATATTTAGGCTGGAACTAAGGAGAAAATAAGCCACTCTCCCTCCCCATTGCAATATTCATAACACACTGCTCTAGTCTTCCTGAGATGGACCACCATAAGCAGTGTGGGTCAAGAACTGGGGTAAACTGAAGACACCTTGTTCAGATCACAGCTGCTATAGTGGATCTTACAGATATCCTTCTTGGATAATGCCCTCTGTCCTTACTCTCTTCTAGCTTTTGCTGGACAGGAAGATAAGGGTCCTGTGAAGCTGGATCATGATCCAAGAGTTGCTGTTTATACTGCATTAATTATAAACCATATCCGGCTCAAGGGTATAAATGCACATTATAGGAACATTCTGCTATAGGGTCAAGTGTAAGACATTTGGGAGTGATCAGTTGGGTGCTATTTCCATATTTTGAGTTTTTTGGTTTACAGTATGCAAATAAACAGACTTCTTTTACTTTTATAGTGCTTGGTGAACAGTGTGGTTAATTGAGTCAAACCACATGAGTCATCTTAGGAGAATTGGTATAGGCCATTTGTAAACTAAATAAGCTAGGCTAAAAGCTACTCTGCAGTAGGTAAAATATTTGTGATTAGTCTAGAGGAATCAAAAAAGTAAGTTTAGTAAGAATTGTGGTTCATAGAGAGATGGGAATCATGATACCCTTAAACCTAGAATGACTAAAGCAATTGAGCCCAGCAACTGCTAGTGTATCTTGTCTCTGAAAGATCAGGGCACCTGTTCCCTTAATTGTGGATGTGAGAGGATCTTAAAGATTAGATAACGAATGAAACACTGTGGATGCACCCCTAGCCACCCTAGCAAATATCCTTGTAACACACACATCTCATTGGGATTTTAGAATTAATGGATTAATTAAATCTCATAACGCCAGGGGCCAATTTAATAGCATGAATGTAAATCTAGGGTATAGAAAACTAGAAAGAATTGGTACACCTCTGGGCTTTGTTTTTCACAGTTGAATTATTGATTTGGTTGAGGCATTCCCAAGTCTCAGTTATGAAACAATGATTTACACATATTAGGTGTTCAATAAACATGAATGATTGATTGTTTGATGAGTTAAATCATGCACAGTTGCATTTATAAACAAATGACACAGATTTCTTGCTTATTAGCTTTGTGTAGAAAAGCTTTCTTCTCTTTCTTTTTTTTTGAGAAATAATTCCAAATACGTCTACAGAATAGGGAGTGGCATTCTTAGATTTCATGGGAAAAACATCTATATACAATATGTGTTTAGATGATATTACTATTTTAGGTATATATTTAGCTGTGATATTTGTGATTTCACATTTGTATGAGAAGAAAAGTGCCACATAATCTTGAAAAATTAAAATAAATCATTTGATCTTTTTGGCTCTGATATTTTAGAGGGAAACCATATTCTGTCACACTACTATCACATGTAAAAAAATCACAGACAATCAGAATCTTCAGAGAAATCTTTTATTTCTCTGTTTTCAGCTTTGTTCTCAGTATCTGAGACATTTCTATTTCTTTATGAGGAAAATACCCAGGGATGGGTCTGCATGCTTTCTCCAGTAAGCAGCTAAAATAATGGTGGAGATAATGAGTTTTAAGAAAATGTGAAATGTCGTAAATGAACACCAGACTATCAGAATTTCTGTGAAGGTTTACAGTGATGAATTAGAGGAAGATGGAAATGCAGAAAATATCATGTATATGTATTTCTAACAGGAATGGATTTTCTAAAAATAAAATGTTTATTATTTTGAGTTTTCTGTCAGTTTTAATTTTAATTATTTTAAGAGTCTTAATTAGTTTGCAACCAATTTATGTGTACTTAAAACAATTTGTATTGCTTTTTAAGCAGGAGATACTAGAAATTTTAGAGATTGTGAATTTTGAATAAAATAGTAATCCTATCTCTAATACAGCTTTGTATTTAGTAATTGTATAAAATATTCCACCTATTTTAGAAATATAGACTCTAAATTTAACTACTAATAAAAACTTGGAGAAATTCTGGACTTAGGACTTCCTGTTCTATCACAAAGTATGAATTCTAACACATTATCCTTAAGAAATTATATTATTTTCTCAAATCTTTGCCTTTTATGATAAATTCAGAAATTCAAATGGTATACATTGTTACAAAATTTCTAAAAATTCAGTTAATTTACTCTAATAATTTTTTTTAAAAACCTCAAATTTACTTTCATGAATCAAACTATTTATGAATGTTTAATTTTAAGCCAATTTTTAAATAATAAAATATTATTAAGAAAGGTAAGGTTTACGCTGTGTGCCTAGGACAATAGACTCAGCTCTTATTTGGAACAAGATTTGTTAAAATAAAACAAAACAAATTCACAAACACATCCAGACCTATCCATGGGACATGAAAAAATGGGAGATTGGTTGTGATCTTCAGAGGCATACCAGCAGTTTTATATAATATTTGCTCTGACGAAATAAATAATTAAACTGGGTTTTGCCCTCAGATCTGCTAAACAAAATCCAGATAATTATAGATTCTTTTAAGTTTTCTATTCCTCATGTAAACGTTCATGCTCTTAAATTGGTCCCCAGCATGCCAATGATTGCTCACAGACATTTCAAATATCATACAAAGGAATAAAATAATGCATGGAAAAGTCAGATGATGTCATCATTATGCCACCAATTAGACAATCATAATTTGTCATTTGATGAAAGTGTGGAGTAGCAGTTATTAGATCCCTTCACAGTTGTGTTGGATACCCCATCTCTGTTTTCAGCCATTTGCCTTGACACCTCAGTAGAATTCCTAGTTTCTGGTAGAGCAGAAAGTCCCAGGTCCAAAGTTTCTCCAACTCAGACTATGCTGCCAATGACAGTGCAGTCCAGTGAACTCATAAAATCCACATTCTTCTGTGGTTCTATATGTTGTTTAGAATCATGTCTTTTCAGTTCCCCTTTGGATTAAATTCAAAGGTTCCAAGAGTGGTACTCCAAAATTGTCAAAATTTGATTAAATATGTATTGGTACAGTCATCAACTTTTTATATATTGATAGTCAAATTTAGTCAGGTTTTCTTTTTTTTTTTTGTCTTTGACTATTACAGTCTCCAAACTGATTTCCTGTTTCAGCTTTATCTCTCTCCTACCTAACTGCTGGTATTCTCTCTTTTTTAGATTTCTTTAAAGGTTTTTCATTGTTTATAGAGTAGAGGCTAAGTTCATTTGCTTGGTATTCAAAGCTCTTCATGATTTGGCCTGTACCACTGGTTTTATTTCTTATCCCTCTCTGTCTTGTAAATTATTCTTTAGCATTCTAAACCTGCTTGTCCATTTCCCTATTCACATGATGCTTTGTCTCTGTCACTTTGTCGAGGTGTCTTTTAGCAGGAAAGTCTCCCTTTCTCTTTACCTAATTACTCCTACTCACCTTTTAAAACTCTGTCTTGACTCATTCCAGAGATTCTTTCTGGATAATTATTTCACCTCTAAACTGTATGCCTGTCCTTGATGCTTTTACAATATGTGTTGGAGTTCAAGTCCTGCCGGTTACTCCATCTTCTGTCTAGGCTTCTTTTCAAAGAAGATCTGTTAAAGAACAGTAGTCTAATGAGGAACAATTTATTAATTACTGTGCATGTGCCTGATAATCCCCACTACCGGAAAAATTGGATTGGTGAACATAATTTAGGTCAAGAGGTTTAAGCCAGTTTCCTTCATTCTAATTCTCTGTGTAACCTCTTCCACCTCTATTGAATGGTGGCCCATCAGGACCACCTTTTTCTCTTTCAGTTTCAGCTACTTATCCATACAGCTGTTAGGGATAAATGGACTTTAAGATTTAAAGAAAAGGGACTTAGGATCAAAAGACCTGGCTTAGACATCTTGACCCAAGTCTCATTCTCCATAGCTGAGCCTCACCAGCTGACTTGGAATGCCAGTCCTCATCCAGGCCGTTCATTTAACAAAAGTGTTTGAGCACCGTCTATACCTCAGTATCTTCTGTTCTAGCCCCTGGAGATGTAATAGTGGAAAACATAGAGAAGAGAAGTCTTCCTCCCAACTCACATTTGTCTGAGGGTATAGAAGGGATTTGTGACTCATGAGATGTTTCATAATCTTCATTTATCATTGGTATCTCATGCAACTTATGAATCTCTTTAGATGCTGTCTTCTGTTTTCATTTTCCTTAGAGACACCATACAGTTGTCTCTCTGTTGCCTGTCAGTGTGGTTTTGTAAATACACAAGTGCCAAGTATGCTTGGCAAAATAGTACATGGTATTTGTTCTTATTTTGTATAGGTAATGCATATTTAACATAAAAAGCAGATAATACAGTTGAGAAAAAGAAAAAAAATAAATAGAAAAAAATTCCACGGTCCGGATAAATAACGACTATTAACATTTTATGACAAGGCCCCAAAATGTGAATAATCTGCTCAAGATGATAAAATTTGCATTAGAGTTACAATTGAAGTCAAATATTTCCTATATAACATGAAACTTCAGGTTTGCAATGATTATTATAATGATAATGATGATGATATCAAAATAGCAACTATTTTTTTATACATCTACTACATATCAGGCAATGTAGTAGGCTGTTTATGTATCAAAACTCCACAATGGACTTTTAAAGTAGACATTATTATCCTTATTTTATAGATGTATAAATAGACTCAGAGGAATTAATACATTCCTTGAACATTTAGCTTTATTTACAAATATAACTTTTGAGAAGACATAGTTTGTATTTTATATACAAGTACACATAATTTATCTAAATTCAGAATGGCTTCCAAAGGTCCCAGGATCCTCAGCAAAATATTTAGAGATAATTTCAAAATAATAACCCAAGAGGAGTTTAAAAGAATTACATAATCTTGTTTGATGAACAATTCCTCATGTCAGAATATCCCAGATTGGGAGACATAACAGCTATAGTGACTTGGCATTCGAATTGGGTGGGATAGATAGATTGTTGTTCTGTTGTGGTTAGGCCTTTTATAGTTTAAAAGTAATAATGTTTTTATTTAGAGAATGAATTGGATTTGGGGGCATGTATGTTACATGCTGCAATTTAAAATTTTTGGAGTTTCTTCGTATTTTTAAGAGTTTTTCAGTTTGAAAGAACAAGGCTTTCCTACAAATACCAGGCAAATTGCTCAGCAAGTTGTGCTGTCGATCACCTCTGGATAGAAATGCTCACAGAGTGCTGAAGTGTCCTTGTAATTTTACAACTTCTTTGAGTCATGTTTTTAGAACCCCAATCATTTTCAAACTGAAGCACTCTCAAAATTTTACAATTTTATGAGCAATGTAAAATTATTTCAGTATTTTATAACTTTATATTTTCATATAATTCTTAAAGAAAACACATGCCCAATCTGTTTCCTAGCGTGATGATATGTGATTGAAACATTGTACAAATCACATCAAATTAGTTTTGAAAAACAAAGAAAGGGATTATAATTTTAATAGACCTTCCAGAATTTAAAAAGCATTGGTTGAAAGGCTATCTTGATTTTTGTGAGTTAAAACAGACAAAACAAGAAATTAACTGATGACTTCACAAATAATCTTTATGAAGTAGGGTAACTGTGCCAGGTATAACAATGTAACAAAAGAAAGACATAAATCTTTTAGTGTTGTTCTGAAGAGACTGAAAGGGAGAAAAGCTAACATAACTACAATTTCCACAGCTTCCCTCTTCGCTACAAAATTATTCAGAAAAACAATGTGGGCTCATTTATATCCAGTGACCTTACTGTATGTCCTGGAGATATCACAGTTATCTTGTGCTATTAAGCTTTCTTTAGAAAATGTAAGATTAATATTAGTTTAATTGAAAGATTGAACAGAAACACTGACATCCATTCAACCAAATCATTAAATTCAACACTCCATATGGACACAAAGAACATCTAATTTATCCAATTAAAATAATTTCTGTGCCCTTCAAAGGTGCATTGCCATAACAAGCAATGAACCACTTTTTAATAATGCTACACTCTGTCCTCTTATGATGACTTTAACAGAAAAGAAGTATTTTATTTGATGAACTAGGTAAGTTGGATCCTAAGCCAACTAAAAAGAAAATAATAGCACCTCCTTTAATAATGCTCCTGCTAGAAAATTTTGGCAAATAAATGTATTTACTTCGTTGTCGGTTCCACATGAATTATTTTATTGGCAGGTTTATTTATTAATTATCCAGAGCAATGGTTTTGAGAAGCTCAAGCAAGCCTACTGAATAATAGATAATGCAGTCTTCCCAATAAGTCCATCAGGGATATTCAAGTTATTCCTGACATAATAAAAACTGTTCTGAAACAGAAGCAACTTAGGAAAAATATCTGAAAGTTGAATTCAAGTGCATATTAATGTAAAACAATTTTGCTATTTTTCTAAATAAACTGTGGGGGAGAAGTCCTCAACATCACAACAAAGATGGTATGGACTTCCAGGGAACTCTAATATAAAGTACCAAAGCAGAGAGAAGGTGGAAAGACTATCAAGTTCATTTCTCTTTTTTGGAAATAAATGGGAGATAGTGTAGTTAGAAAATATTTAAGCCTAAGAAAATTAAACATATTTTTGTGAGCAAATACGTAATCTAAATACATGTATGTTTCCTTATGTAGATGAGTTAAATCCCAGAACACTGATAGGATTTCCAGGCAATATTATCATAGAAAACTGAAGCTATGGAAGATTGGTGTTCCAATTTTTTGTATATTTTTCAAACTTAGAAAGAAAGGCAACTCTAGAAACTGTAGACCTACATTTTTGACCTACAGTTTTTACCTTAAGGCATTCCATATTATCTAAAATAATTCATGGATAGACAGAAAATAAAGTGATAACCACTATGAACTAGCTTGGGTCAAGTTCTACTAAAATATTATGGTTATTACTATTTTTGCTATGTTCACTAGACAGGCCAGTCAAAGAAACATGGTAGAATTGGTGTAACGTAATGAATGTCCATCAAGGCATTTAAGAGTGTCTGATGCTAAACTATTGAACAGTCTGGGGACATGTATCTTATGTGATAGCATAGGCAGGCAAGTTAGTAACTTATTGATTGAGTGGTTATATCCTAAATATGCTTCTTAATGGATTGATGTCTGTAAAAAGGATGATTTTTTATGGTGTGCTATGGGCTCTGTCTTTGGTCATCCCTTGGTCAATATCTTCATTAATGATTTGGAGGAAGACAATGAGTTGCATGCTAATCACTTTCAGAGGTAATGTGAAGGCAGAACAGAAAGAAGCTCCACAAAAAATTTAGCATTTCTTAGCATAGTAAAAGCTACAATGTGTTTGTTAAGTAAATATGTTATTTCTCCAAAGAGATCCTAGTTGAGCAATGGGTTGAATCTGTAATAAAAATATTTAATTAGGAGTAAAATAACAACATAAAAATGAAGAGTCATAGCGAAAGAGCATAATAAACGTACAAAGGATTTAGTCAATAACAAGGTAACAAGCTTCTTATGAGTTACCAGTGAGACTTGACTCCCCATGAACCAGCCTGTCCTTACCACAGAAACTAATCAGAATTCTCGTAATATCAATGTCTAATAAAGTACAATTTATAGATTGAGGAAGTGATGGCTCCACCCTATTTCATGCAGGTCAGGTCATAACTGGAATCCTATTCATTTCTAGGTACCAGTCTTCATACTGGGCATGGACACTCTAGAGCAAATCTAGGGTGGAATGCAGTTGTGGAAACAATCATGTAGTTAAGATGTTTGTGCCAAATATTTCTCTGATATTATAAATTCATACATGATATTAATTTACAAAATGTAGGATCTTAACTTCTGTCCACTAAAATTTCATGTTCAATCTACCATTTCATAGAAACTACTTTCCACATGGTCATAGTGGCTTATGTTGCAATGAATCCAATGCTTAGAAAATTCTCACTTTTGACTTCTCAGTTGCATTTGACACTGTTGAACACTGTCTACTTTTTGAAATTCTCTTTCCTTGGCTTCTAGGACACCACAATCTCCTAACTTTCTTTCCATTTTTGACCATGGCTTCTCATATTTCTTTAAGGGCTGCCCCCCCCTTAAATATTGGCATTCCTTACTCCTTTGTCCTGTTTCCTCTCCTCACATCACTGTGCCCTCTCTTCTTGGAATCATCTTTTATTGTCATCCATGTGCTGAGGGCTCCCTACTCTATGTATCAGTCCCAAACCTCTCTCCTGAATTCTAGGCCCCCTTATCTAGTGACCTGTTGGACATCTCCACTTGGATGGAAATATACTTTGGTGAAAGGGAAGGAACCATTTTATTTCTCAGATGGCAATATGCTAGTTGTTCCTACCTAATTATTCTGTTCGACTATAAACAAATGAAGGCATCCATGTCTTGTCTAAGGCTGTGTTCACAGCAGTAGCTCATTGCCTGACTGAGTAGGCTTTTAATAAGTACTGGTTAAATGAATGGCTGAATGAATCAGTGAGGGAATCATCAAGCTCAGATACTTTTCCATCATAATGCTTTCCACTGCAATTACCCTTGTCAAAACCACTATCATTTCCCACCTGGGATACAGGAGTAGAATCCCAGTTGATCTCTCTCAAAACCATCTTGCTTTTAGAAAGCTTTCATAAACCAATCCATATTTTATAAAGTAGCCAAAGCTAGCCTCCTAAAACACAGATCTGATCAGACCATGCTCCTGTTTAATATATTTAAATGGATTTCCACTGTTCCTGAGCCTGATCTGCAGGAGCTCTATAATCTATTTCCTGCTTTCCTATTTATGACATTTCCCCATCACTTTTTATGCTACCAATATTCAGGATGTTTTACTTCTTTAAATGTGCCATATAATCTTTATTTCCCCCTGGCTGATGGTCTTCAGATCTTGGCATGAAGTTTCTTCCTCCAGGAGACCTTCCCTGATTTTTTTATTCCAAATTATGTTTCTTTTGGCGTCCAGAGATGATTTGTACTGCCTTATCATATCATTTATTCTTACAGATTTTCATAATATCTTGTTTAATTATAAATCTCCTTCACTAGATTGCACTCTGTGTAGGTCAGGGCCAGGATGGTCTTGTCTATGTTAGGTCCCCTGCTCCTAGTACCTTGCCTTTCGCTTCATAGGTGTGCAATTGTTGGATGCCTGAACAGAGCCACTACAGTGTGTTCACAGATTGCCCTTCCTGTTTCTCTTGGATTGTGCTATTCATCAGGAGTTGATACAATTTAATGCATGACAAAGAAAATCAGACACTACTAAAATCATTCTGTTTTGAAGTGCAGAAATATGTTTGTAGAACAGAGGTTTAATTAAAAATGAATGACTTATATAAAGAAATATAACAATTGGATTCACAGAACTGCAGTCCATAGTCTATTAACTCTAGTATTCATAATGTATTGTGGCAAATAATATGTCTAAAAAGAGTTAGGAACAATATTTAAATAGGTTTGGTATTGTTTCAAGATTAGTTGGGGAATCAATTAAATAGAAAAGTTGAAAGAAAAAGACCAGTATACCTTATATAAACTATTCAGAATTTAGTATATAAGACTAAATTTTTGGTTTATGTATGTTTTAACTTAATTATTTTATTTACTACCACAGGAACCCTGTGGCATGGTTTGTGGCATAATGACATGTGAAAAAAATGATACTAAGAAAGGTTAACCTGTGCAAAATAAAGGGGTTACTAAGTATCGGGGTTGGACCTCAAACCTAAATCTTCTAACTCCTCACCCCATGTTTTATGCACTAGGCTAAATAGAATATCTTGTAATTCACTTTACATAATTTTCTGGTCCATTTGCTCTCTTACTTCAGTAAATGTGCTCCTCCATTAGTTCACTTACCACTACATTTTGCCATCTTTGTATCTCCATTTTAGCCCAGAGCGAACAATTCATTTCAAAAAAACGTGGTTTCCATAAAATGTTAGGAAAGTGAGGGTAGAATGACCTTTATAGACCCAGCCATTTTCCTCCAGAAATGATAGGCAAATAAGTTGTATAGAAGAGTCAGTTTTTTTAATTAAGGGAAGATTGAAAACTCTATGAAAAGTATGACATGTATATGATACATACCAAGTTCTAAATACTTTACATGTATTAGTTTATGTACTCCTCAAAATAACCATATGAAGTAGTTACTATTGCTACCCCCATTTTACAGATGAGGAAACTGAGGCACAGAGAGGTTCAGAAACTCACTTGAGGTGGTAAGTGTGTAGATGGGATTTTACTAGGGCCCAGAGTCTGTTTTTAACCACTATGGTAACCTGTTTCTCAATAACTTTTTTCTTGACTTCCTTAGATCTCTTAAATTCACTTATTCAACAAACATTTATCAGACACTGAACATTGGTCAGGCACTGAAGGGGAAAATCAGATATGGTTCTTGTTCTTCAGGAACTGTATTAGCTTATTTCTACTGATATTGAATATTCTGTGGAATACTTTTTTCTCTTCCTCAATTAGATGTCTAATGGAGGTCCAACTATATAACAAGATGAAAAATTGATGTTTGAAAAGTTGTTGTAGTATAACAGGTGAACTCGTATAAAGTTTCTCTTTATTGAAAAAAGAGGCTGCATAGATTTAGATGTGCATTTTCTTTGTAAATATGGGTCTGAGCAACTGAGATTGCAGACATTAGGAGTGTAAATGGAGGAGATTGGACAAACAAGGGAAGTGCATGAATGTATGTGTGTGCACACGTGTGTGTGTGCTTGTGTGGTGTCAGTACAGGGACTAACAGGCTAGAAAGAGAAATTCAATTGCTGTTGCAAAAATTCTAGTGTTGTAAAGGTGAAAAAAGGAGAGGGTGACAACTGGGGAGGAGATGATTGGTGGTCCAAAATACAGGGAGGTAAAAACAAAAAGAAAAAAACAACTTTTAATAGCTATGAACCAATGACCACATAATAATCTT
Source organism: Globicephala melas (assembly GCF_963455315.2). NCBI lineage: Eukaryota > Metazoa > Chordata > Mammalia > Artiodactyla > Delphinidae > Globicephala > Globicephala melas. The sequence continues at coordinate 29,397,122 of NC_083327.1, forward strand.
TGAAAGTTATAAAAATCCTATGTAAGTAATTTTGTATGCAGAATAATAGTGATTAGAAAGAAAACATTCTAGAGAACATTTATTATTAAAATATTCTTCAAATGTCATTAGTCATTAGTGAAATTTGCTTTCTTTATTGTTTTTCCATGTCCCACTCTAACTGCTTCCTTTCTCCACTAATCCTTCTCTTCAACCTCCTTCCTGTAGTTGGTCTCTTTAGAAGAAATTAGACCTACCAGAATTGGCCAGTATGGCATACTGCAGGACCTTTGCCCACACTGTTGTACTCAATTGACGTTTTGTGGATCTGACTGCCTTAGTATAAATTTTGCCACTGAACAGCTGCACCTAGCAGGAACATCACATAAATTTCTGGGAAGTCCAGTATTGGAAAGACGTCAGAAAATTGGAATCAGTTCAGAAAAGAGTAACAACTGAAAAGGAACTGGGGGAAGGGGATGATTTATGAGGAGATAATAAAATAAATATATACTGTGCATCATCCTATACAATACATAATTCTGCAATGGGAATATGTTAAATTAAGAAACCTATTAATTTCAGTGAAATCTTCAAATATGTTTCAGCTGAGATATTTAACTTATTTAAAACTTGATTATTTCTTAAAAATTAGGAATTAATGATAATTATTTATCACCATTAATAACTGATAATACTTAGTAGTCATTGTTTAAAATTCCTCGTAATTTTATAGAACTAGTAGTTTCTAGATGTTAACTGTGACACATCTAATTTTTCTTATTTTTTATTTTATTTTAAAATTTTTATTGGAGTATAGTTGATTTAAAATGTGCGTTAGCTTGTGTTAGTTTTGGGTGTACAGCAAAGTGAATCAGTTATACATATACATACATTCACTCTTTTTTTTTTTTTTTTTTTGGTACGCGGGCCTCTCACTGTTGTGGCCTCTTCCGTTGCGGAGCACAGGCTCCGGACGCGCAGGCTCATCGGCCATGGCTCACGGGCCCAGCCGCTCTGCGGCATGTGGGATCTTCCCGGACCGGGGCACGAACCCCTGTCCCCTGCATCGGCAGGCGGACTCTCAACCACTGCTCCACCAGGGAATCCCCATTCACTCTTTTTTAGATTCTTTTCCCATATAGGCCATTATAGAGTATTGAGTAGAGTTCCCTGCACTATACCGTAGTTTCTTATTAGTTAGCTATTTTATATATAGTATGTTTTATTTTTAATGAACAAATGTTTATATTTAATGTTGATTAACCGAGCTCAGCAGTTAATGAAAAATAGCCAAAATTACACAGTTTGTGAATTTACTGAATGCAATGTCTGACACATATTAGGCTCTTATGAATATTTTTTAAACAAACAGTGCTAATAAATCATGTTGGCAAAAATGTTATATGTCTATATGTCTCAAGGAAGTAATTGCAAGATGAAAACTAAAAGTTTAGTTTTTTGTTAGCTTTCAAACCGGTGCATTTGTGCAGATAAAATTTAAATTCATCTGTCAGGTAATAAAATGTTTTTTAAAAAATCATTTTTTAAAAATCTGAAATTGTTTTTAACACCTCAGTGTTCTTAGAAAGAATTGCTGTTTTGGTGATATTAAGGTTTCCACAGTCTAAAACTTGGTGTGTCTCTTTATTCATTTTGAAGTTTTATTTGTAAAGAAACTACAGATTTCCTTAGAGTGTTTTTGAAAAATAGCCTATGTGTTTATGGCTATTAAAAAGAGCATTTCCCCATTTTCATCTTCTAACTGGTTAAGGATAAAGTAGAGGAAAGCTGTGGGATTTTGTTTATATAGATATCTACTCAATGACAGAATTATGTTACTAATTCAGCATTTTTTCTTATTTTCTCTTGTGTTTTCATATTTGATGCAAACAAGAGTGTTGTTCTCCTCCTCTTCAACAGTTATATTGCTTACTTACCTTTCATATGTAATTATAGAGCAATGTTAAATACTGTCCAGATTAATGATAATATTAATGGTGAGGGTTGTGATGGAGTTTAGTATGCCTGTTGCTAGTGTTTCACATTTAGGAGGAATTTAGACCAATCACTCTTTTTTTTTTTTTTAATTGAAGTATAGTTGACTTACAATATTGTGTTAGTTTCAGGTATACAGCAAAATGATTGAGTTATATATACATGTATTTTTTTCAGATTCTTTTCTGTTATAGGTTATTACAAGATACTGACTAGGGTTCCCTGTGCTGTACAGTAAATTCTTGTTGTTTATCTATTTTATATATATAGTAGTGTGTATCTGTTAATTCCATGCTCCTAATTTATCTCTCCCCCCTCCCTTTTGGTAACCATAAGTTTGTTTCCTATGTCTGTGAGTCTGTTTCTATTCCGTAAATGAATTCATTTGGATTATTTTTTAGATTCCACATGTAAGTGATATCATATAATATTTGTCTTTCTCTCTCTGACTTACTATTCTGTAGGTCCATCCATGCTGCTGAAAATGGCAATATTTTATTCTTTTTTACAGCTGAGTAATGTTCTATTGTACATATATATACCACACTGTCTTTACCCATTCATCTGTCAATGGACATTTAGGTTGCTTCCATGTCTTGGCTATCGTAAATAGTGCTGCTGTGAATATTGGGATGTGTTTATCTTTTTGAATTAGAGTTTTCGTCTCTTCTGCATATATGCCCAGGAGTAGGATTGCTGGATCATATGGTAGCTCTATTTTTAGTTTTTTAAGGAACCTCCATATTGTTTTCCATAGTATTTAGACCAATTTACATTCCCACCAACAGTGTAGGAGGGTTCCCCTTTCTCCACAGCCTCTCCAGCATTTATTATTTGTAAGCATCTTGATGATAGCCATTCTGACCGGTTTGAGGTGATACCTCATTGTAGTTTTGATTTTAATTTCTCTAATAACTAGTGATGTTGAGCATCTTTTTTTGTGCCTGTTGTCCATCTGTATGTCTTCTTTGTAGAAATGTCTATTAGGTCTTCTGCCCATTTTTGATTGGATTGTTTGTTTTTTTTGATATTGAGTTGTATAAGCTATTCGTATATTTTAGATATTAACCCCTTGTCAAAGACCAATCATTCTTGATTCATGTATTTAGGCATTGCTGGCAGTACAGTGTCTGTAGCAACTTCTCAGCTCTGGCATTGTAGTGTGAAATCAGACACTGACAATACATAAATGAATGTGTATGGTTGTATTCCAGTCAGCATTTATTAATAAAAGTAGGCTGCAAGTTTGCTGATTCTTGCATTAAATAGTTAATTCTGGTCTTACTTTGCTTTATTTAAAGTCTCAGATTTTCATGTTATTTTTCTTTTATTGACTACATTTACTTTATTTTTTAAGTTTTATTTTTTATTATTATTATTATTATTTTTTTTTTTTTTGCGGTACGCGGGCCTCTCACTGTTGTGGCCTCTCCCGTTGCGGGGCACAGGCTCCGGATGCGCAGGCTCAGCGGCCATGGCTCACGGGCCCAGCCACTCTGCGGCATGTGGGATCTTCCCGGACCGGGGCACGAACCCGTGTCCCCTGCATCGGCAGGTGGACTCTCAACCACTGCACCACGAGGGAAGCCCTATTATTTTTAATAGACTATTTTTTATAGCAGTTTTCGATTCATAGCAAAATTGAGGGGAAGGTATAGTGATTTCCCATCTACACCCACATATGCATAGCCTTCACTGTTACTGACTTCTCCCACCAGAGCAGTGCATTTGTTACAATTGATGAACCTATACTGACACATCATAATCACCCAAAGTCCATAGTCTGCATGAGGGCTCACTCTTGGTGTTGTACATTCTATGGGTTTGGACAAATGTATAATGACATGTATCCACTATTATCATACAGAGTATTTTTACTGCCCTAAAAGTCCTCTGTGCTCTGCCTATTCGTCCCTCCCTCCCTCTTAGTCCCTGGCCCTGGCAACCACTGATCTTTCTGTTGTCCCCATAGTTTTGCCTTTTCCAGAATGTCATATCATTGGAATCATTCATTATGACTACATTTACTTTAAAATTTACCTTTTTATATAATTACATTGTAATTGTATCTCCTAATCTGTAATAGTACAAATAGGAATAAAATTGTCTCTTGACTACCCTTGTATGATTAAGAAAACTTGATTAAGTAATACACAAATGAAGAACTACAAATATTCAATAAATATGCTAGTCTCACTAGAAGTATAATAAATAAACACTTCAAAAGAAAATATACATTTATATTTATATTTATATACCTATCAAGCTGCCAAAAATGAAAAATCATTACCTGCTTATATGTGTAAATGTCTGTGAATGCGGGATGGAGAGGGGAGCTGGGAGGAATTGACTTTCTGATGAAAAACTAAAGAGAGAATAAACATATTCTTTCTGGAGGGTAAATTGGTGATACATGTCAAAGCCTTAAAATGCATACTATTTGAACACAACAATTTATTTGTAGAAATATAAAGAAATACCCAGAGGAACACTAAGTGTATTAAAGCAATGTTCACGATGACATCATTTGCAGAGTAAAACAACAACTACAAGTGGGAACGTTACTGAGTCCAAGCTTGTACTGATCGCCACACAACAGGCCAAAAAAATCAAGAGATGAATTTTTGGGGCAAGGAATAGCGACTTTATTCAGAAAGGCAGCAGACCAAGAAGATAGTGGACTAGTGTCCCAAAGAACCATCTTACCCAAGTTAGAATTCAGGCTTCTTTTTTTTTTAATCTAGTAATTTGTTATACTCATATGTCATTGTTAGTTGTATTTTTCAGGCTTCTTTTGTACCAAAAGGGAAGGGGTTTGTGGCTGGTTTTTTGCCAAACTTCTTGGTCCAGGAATCCTTTGCCCTTGCAGCTAGCTGTCCAACTAGATCTGGTCATAGTGTTCCTTTTAAACCTTTTGGTATAAAACCTCTTTTATACCAAAAGGGAAGGGGTTTGTGGCTGGTTTTTTTTGCCAGACTTTTTGGTCCAGGAATCCTTTGCTCTTGCAGCTAGCTGTCCAGCTAGATCTGGTCACAGTGTTCCTATAAACCTCCGACAAGACAAATGTTATTCTCTGTTCTGCAACTTTTTATGTTTTTATGAATGGAAAAGTGTTATACCTTTAAAGGTCAGAGCCTTGAGTATGGGCTATCTTGTATATTTCAGGCTCTAGGCAACATTCTTTTACAAAAGGTCAGAGCCAGCAAGACTAACCACAGGCAACAGAACACGAAGTTTAAAGCTAAAGGAATAGATTCAATAGTAGTCAGGTTTGTTCTCTGTTACAGAAATAAAATTAATTTCAAACAAATTCGAATTAAGTGTAGGGGACTTCCGTTTCTCATAATGATGAATTGATAATGTAGACCAATTCACCCTAAAAAAAAAACCAAAAACTGGAAGCAATGCAAAACATCTTCCTAAATGGATCGTGTAGTTAATAAGATGGTAAGAAAATACCAGACAAAGAACAGAGAAAACAATAGATTTTAAAGAGGTATGTCCCAGTTAGTCTTTGACTATACCTAAGTTGTAAAGCTGGAATTTTGGTAGAGTGTGAAGCAGATATTGAAGTTCAGTCCTTATCAAAGGGAACTACCCCTACTCTGGCCTGGATCCCTGACAGGCTGTCCCCTTGGGAATAGGGAACATGAAATGTACTCTGAGCGGTTATCCACATGGTCCCAAAACCTTAAGCCTCGGTCTCAGATGGCTACCACCCTTACATGACTGGCAGAAGGAAATGAAGTTTCCCTCTGAAGGAATATATAATTTCCTGGGTCTCAAATTACTTATAAATGTAGGTTTTCAAATAAACATTTAGCAAACAACCAAAGATAATGAGGTATAAAATGAATCGAGACAGCATCAGCCACAATCAACAGAAAGAGCAAAGAACAAAAACAGACCTCTGCATTCCAGATATTAGAAATATGAAACAATTATTTTTTTTCCATGTTAGTGGAAATAAAGGCTAAGCTTACAAATTTCAGTAAAATCTTAAAACTATAAAAAGTGATATAATTATGCAAAAAAGCCCACCTGAAATTATAACAACTAAAATCTGAGTCGATGTTAAGAACTCAAAAAATGGGTTTATAAGCAAATTATATATGTTTGATATATTCTGAACTTCAGGGTAGGTCCTTAGAAACTATGCAGAATGAAATGTAGAGAGAGAAAAATATAGAAAATTCAGAAAATAGTATGAGAGCTAGAGAACCTGACAAGAGGACTTACTTAGCACGTTTAATCTGTATCCCAGAAGAAGAGAGAGAAAATTATGCAGAGACAATTTTGAAATGACAATAACCGACAATGTCTAAGAACCACTGAAACACATTGATCCACTGATTTAAGAACCTCGAAAAGCCACAGGCAAGATAAACAAGTATTTTTTAAAAATCTAAACTTAGAGACTTAATAGTAAAATTCCAGAAAAATAACAATGTGGTACTGGCTAAACTTACTGTAGTAAGCATATGAAGCTGAAAATGTTGATGCACAGTTATAATTCTAGAAAAAGCTTCTAATATTTTAAGTGGAAACCCACCACAATACAAGGGCAATAATACCTTTCAAATGTGTATATCTATATAGAGGAGTGTCTTGAATATACAGTAAAATGTTCAATGTAGTAATTACTAGATGGTGGAAATTTGAGAGCCGTAAGCTCATTAGTCATTTTTAACACTTTACATATTTTATTATTTTTCAAAAATAATTATATTCTCATAGTGTAATTTAAAAATCAAGGTTAAAACACAATACCCAGTGCTGGCGAGGGAACAGTAAAATAGATAGTTTCATACTCTGCTGGTGGGGTTATATCTTGAAACAAACTCAATGTTGGGAAATTAGATTGTATGTATCAAAAACTATAAAAATAGCCATGCCCATTGATCTGGTGATTTAATGTCTGGTTATTTATCCTAAGGAAATACAAACTTGCAAGAAGATTTTATGCAATGCACAGAAATGCTCGGTACACAAATCCTTTGCCTAGAATACTCTCCTTCATTGGGCACCCTTCAGGTCTCCCTTGAAATGTTGCTTCCTCATCATGATTTTCCCTCAGTATCCAGTAGCGGTTGATACTCTTACCCAGTTCTTCCCATGATGCACTATATCACGGTTATAATTATGGGGTTTTTTTTAATCTTTATCTGCATCATTGCCATCTTCTCCTCTTACATATATTTTAAGCTCTTTGAGGCAGGAACTGCATCTTTGTTCTTGCCTCTTCTCCTTTGTGCTGAAGCAATGTTTCTAGCTCATTATGGATAATCACTAAATTTTAAATAAATTCATAAAAATGTTTCCTTCATATTTTATTTCAATAAAAAATAGAAAACTAATAAAAGTTAAGACTTAATTTTTTTTGGGGGGGGGCGGTTCACGGGCCTCTCACTGTTGTGGCCTCTCCCGTGCGGAGCACAGGCTCCGGACGCACAGGCTCAGCGGCCATGGCTCACGGGCCCAGCCACTCCGCGGCATGCGGGATCCTCCCGGACCGGGGCACGAACCCGCGTCGCCTGCATCGGCAGGCGGACTCTCAACCACTGCGCCACCAGGGAAGCCCCAGACTGTTAATTTTTAAATGTATTATGTTATATCCATCGATTGGATACCACAGTTGTTAAAAATTAGTATTTTACAAAAATGTTTAGTGTCTTCTAAAGGTTTTTCTTATATATTGTTAAGGAAAAGAGTATGTATGAAAGAGTATTTACGTGATGTCACCTTTAAAAATCTCACAGATTAAAAAACATCTATATATCAAATATATTATCTTTTCTATTCAACTATACAAAAATATATGTGTGTTTATGTGGTGTATGTATAAACATAAACATAAATATAAATATATATCTTTAATAGGCAAGGCCTCACTGAAAGGTGAATTTGAATAATGACCTAAAGTGCTTGAGGACATGAATTGTGCTTATGTCTGGGGAAAGAATTTTAGGTAGGGGGAACATCAAGTGTGAATGCAAGCATGTGCCTGGCATGTGTGAGAAAGCAAGGAAACCAGTATGGGGGAGTGGACAAGGGGAAACAGGGGAGATGAATTCAAAGATCCATTAGAGATTTTACTTTCTTTGTATATTTCTCCTTTCTTTTAGGTTTCACTTTTTTCTTAATTATAATTGTTAAGGGCTTTTGCAATGTTTTAAAAGATATCTTAGAGTTTTTCCTTAATGGTTGTCTTTTTAAAATTTCTTCTTATATATTATATTATTTCCTTTGCCTGGTTTTACACTGGTATTTTAAATTCTTTGGCTAACTCTTCAAGTTGACTTCATTTATTTTTGTACCTTTTCTTTTAAAGAAATAATGAAAATGAATGAATTATAGTTTATGTCTCCCTTTTTTTTTTTTTTTGCCGTGTTGCTAGGTTTGCAGGATCTTAGTTCCCCGACCAGGGATTGAACCCAGGGCCATGGCAGTGAAAGTGTCAAGCCCTAACCACTGGACCACCAGGGAATTCCCTCTTTGAATATAATTTTGATTGAATTAATAAGTTTTTACATTTAGTGGGGTTTTTTTGTTATTTTTTCATAGTTTTGTTATTTTTAAGTATGAATTTTTCTGCTTATACAACAATAATATGTTTATGGTAGAAGAGTGGAAGAAAATCTAGAAAGGAGGAAGAAGAAAATAAATAATAATCCCACCCATCATCCACTCATTCAAATGCATATATAGTTATTTTCCTTAAATTTGGGATATTAATTACTTATAGTTTTATAACCTGAATTCTTCTGTATTTGGCTTAATAATTTTTAGACATTATAACTTATTTTTTCATGAGAAAATACCTTTTTCTGTGTGTGGTAGAAGTACAAAGGACATGAAAGGGCATCAGTGTAAATGCCCTTCTTCTTGATTCCCAGTGTTCTCCACTTGCCCCAGCTAAAGACAATCACTGTACCAGTTTGCTGTGTTTCTTTGCAGAGATATTCTATTGCAAAAACTAACATGTTGTTTTCTCTTCTTTATGGTCAGAATATCTGTGCTTCTTGTGTCACTTGTGATAATTGTGAGCCATTGTTTTTCATGATCTAATTCGGTTACTTTTGAAGTTAGTAGAGATTCTTCCTAGATTTGGACAATGGGCTGTTGATTCTTATTTTTAGTATTTAGTTTCCTTTTGTATTTTTTATAGGTATTTTAGTGATAAATTTTGATACCCTGAAGTAAGGACTTTTATTCAAAACTTCACTTACCAGGAGAATCATATTTTTCTCTTGTTTTCATTTGTTTGTTCCTGTTTTATTTGTTTATTTTTGGTTTGTTTGGTGCTAAATCATATTTTCTTTATTTACTTATATTTTTACTGTAAGCCACCATAAATTCTTTTTGGAAAGAGATGCACTATAAATCAACCAGTACATAAATAACATTTTATTATTGTGCTACAAAAAGATGATTAGTAAGTGTCCACCACCAAGAAACTGCAAAAGCAAGTCTTGGTATAAATGAATGCTGTATCAACTGTTAAAAATGTATTTTTATTGACTTGGAAAGATGACATTTTTCCTAGTAAGAAAAAGAGCAAGTCACATAGTACTGTGTATACTGATATGACTTTAATTAGGAGATGTTTATATTGATCTGTATATGCCTATATCTATATATGCCTATATATTCCCCTATGTACGTATGCCCAATTTATCTATACCCGTATCTATATATACTTGATCTATACATGCCCACATCTTATCTATGCACAGAGAGAGGTCTTGAAGGGAGTTTGCCAAACAGTGGTGATTTGTGGTGGTACCTCTTATATGGATATTATAATCTCTCATTTTTAGTTCTATTAGCTTTTTGATTTTTCATGTATATAGAATTTTATCAAAAGTATTATTTTCCTAAAAGAGACCTGACAATTTTTTTCTTTAAATAATTCTTTTGTCTAGAATGCCAACGTTTAAAACTCAGGCAACTTGTTTACATGTAAGTTGTAAAACTTCACCTAGATTTACCTTTTACTTCAAAACTAACACAGGGTGACGCATCAGTTTTGAGTGTCATTCAATTGGCTATAATTTCTGTTTACATACAATGCATAAAAGTTTGAAACTGATTTTATATGTTGCATTTAACTATAAGTGGGTTATTTTATCCTAATTTCTTGTCAATTGGTACTTTAGAAGCATTTCTATACAGAAATCTTCCTAAGAAATATAGAAATAATGTTCTCCCTTTTAGTAACATCGTATCTTTAAATACTAAAATCTCTACACTAAAATGATAAAGCTTTGTTATTTGTTCATAATACATATATGGTTGCTCTGCTGTGCAAAGGACAGGAAAGTCACAAAGCTTCCATGTAGAAGCTGGTTATTAAATATTCAAGCTCAGTTTATCAGGACCTTTATTATGCCACCAGAAATCTTCTGTAATGAAGAGCTACTTGTAACATCAAAGCACTAGAGACATTATCTCTTCCCCCCATAGCCCATGACCTAAAAGCTTTTCTTTTTATCTTTATATGAAAGAAAAACATGCTTTTCAAAAAAGCCTCAACATTTGTGGACATTGTGTGCATCATGTAAAGTAGACTCTGGATGTAGTCTATGAGGTTTGCCTTTGCCCAAGTGTTTTGTTTTTTCAACATTGTGCTTTTTATTATTTTCTTAGAGAACCAGAAAAAGGAATTTTGTTTTAAACTAATTTTGAGAAAGAAAATGTTTTCTAATTAGCAACACAGGGTTTTTTCCCAGAATAATCTGAAGGTCTGAAAAAGTGGCACTGGTACTTGTTGGACCTTTCTTTCATATTCTTTTTTTGGTTTTCTTTTTGGTTTTTTTTTTTTTTTTAACATCTTTATTGGAGTATAAGTGCTTTACAATGGTGTGTTAGTTTCTGCTTTATAACAAAGTGAATCAGCTATACATATACATATATCCCCATACCTTCTCCCTCTTGCATCTCCCTCCCACCCTCCCTATCCCACCCCTCTAGGTGGTCACAAAGCACTGAGCTGATCTCCCTGTGCTATGTGGCTGCTTCCCACTAGCTATCTATTTTACATTTGGTAGTGTATATATGTCATATTCTTTTAGAAAGTAAGGGAAGCATATTTTATCAGACTTTAGAGATAGTTTTAGGAATCCAAAGTTTGAATAATAATCTCTAAAAATGAATATTACAACCAAATTGGACACTCATAATAGAGGCAGAAGCCCCTGAAACGTGAAGAGGAATGTCAGTGTGCCTGCCTCCCTTTCATTTTCTATCAAATACAGAGTATTAGGGGCAAAACAAAGATGGGAATAATATACAACTGCAACATAGGAAAAGGGACTTTTCTAAAGAAATTACCTAAAAGTTTTCCTTTCACCTGATTTCAATTGTATCTTGCCATATAATACATATATACATACAGAGACTGTTTAATCATGTTATTTCTATTTGCATGGAGACATACAATGGTAAGACATTTGTAAGTGCTTTTAATAGTAATTTCACATGGTTGCATGAAAAAATGCTTGGATTTGTGTAAATACCCCTGGTTTTTTATGTGAAAAACCCAAACTCCAATATTTATTTGGTTGATTTAGAATCATTAGAATTAGAGGAAACAAAGTTGAGGGAAGAGATATTTTTGGTAATTAGAAAAGCAAAAGTGAAACAAATCTTGTTCTTGGACTTATACTCTTTGGCTTTTTTAGTAAGATGTTGAGTTTGAGAAACTATTGCCCTGGAGTAAATTCTAATTTATGCTGAGAAATTTTAAATGCATACTATTCTGCATGAAAGTACAAATGTGAGTAAATTATGTATGGTGACTACTCGTTGCTTAAAGCCTCTTGAAAAAAGAAAAATATTTCTGTTTTCATCTCACTAATATGCCAACATTTGGTTAGTTATGTTTACTCCTGTTTACCACAGGTAAACTTCATGGGACATCAGACTGCTCATTATAGAGACAAGGGTGCTCCATTCCCAAAGTTGGATGACCAAACAAGTCATGGTGCATATTGTAATTTCAGTGCTACTGTACATCTTCAAGCCATCTGGGGTAAGATGCTTACTAAGCACTGCATTTTGGCTGTGAGAATGCTTCATGGATGGTGAATAAAGGCAGTGCTATGGGTTTGTGGAGCTAAACAAATATCTGATGCATTCTAGAAATCTCTTCTAGAAAGCTTCTACTTTGAACCTTAAGTTTTGGAAGAAGTACATTTTGCATTTATTGACTAATCTTTCATTAAAAACACACTTTCTAGGGCATTCATTGGAAACATCCACTTCTGTTTTCTTGTGATGAGTCAATGCCCATTTCACCTGGCAGAGAACTCAATTGTCAGCAGTGCTGACCTTTGAAATGTTAGTTTTCCCTCTTTCTAGTTGTATGGTCGGTTACTATTTTTTAAACACAACAAAAACTTTGAAGAGTAAACAGAAAGACCAAAAGCAGAAGAACTAAAAAGAAGTGTATTTGTTTAATTCTTGTCATTTTTCAGAAACCTTATCTCTGGAATTTAATGCCATAGTTTAAGATCAAATTACACAAATACCTCAGTAGGAAATCGATATTTTTTCCTTTATACTTATTTATAGATGTTCCTTTTTATAGTTATCAGCTGTATCATTGATAAAATCATACTATAGAACAGCACTGAGTTCGACAAACTATGGTCCAAAGGCCAAAGGTCAAATCCTGCCTGCACCTGTTTTTGTAAATAAAACTTTACTGGAATTCAGGCCATTATTTATACATTGTCTATAGCTGCTTTCTGGCTACTATGGTCGAGTTGAATGTTGTTATAGAGACTATAAAGGCCCATAATGTCTAAGTTATTTACTCTCTGGTTCTTTACAGAAAAAGTTTATTGACCCCTGTTCTAGCACATGGATTTACTAATTTGTAAAGGAATACACAAGTCTTTTGTTTGATTGTTTTTTGTAGTATGTAATAAAGGGGAAGAATAAAAATATTTATTATTTCAGACAAATTTTTTTCAGTGAAGTATATTTGCATTATTGCCTAAAAATTTTTAAAGTCTTAACAATTTCCTGTAGAAGGACATCCTGCTTAGATGCAAATTTGTGTACACTGTCAGGTGGATAGTTAATAAGTTGGTATCTCTTCAAAGAAAAAATATTTTCTAAACCATGCTGTGAGATTGGCAGAAAAGGAAAACTGGAAATAAGGTTCAGGTGAGTCAGTGAAGTGGTTTCTAATCATGCAGCTATTATCTGCCTGAAAACTGCACAAACTGAGGTTAGTCTGCAGGCCCTATCAGCTTGTTCTTGGCGAGGCTCCCAAACCTCTAACTGTATCATGGCTGTGGCTTCATTCTCTATAGCAGATTATTCCCATGGCTGTCTCAAAGATAGTCTCTGGGCCAATTTTTTTTTTTTTTTTAATCTGTCACATTTACTTCCCTAAAAAAAAGTAAAGGAAACTTGTTAAGAAATAAAAAGAGTATATGTGCTAAGTTATTTTTAAATTTTTTTGTATCTTCATTTGGTTGTTAAATAGCTGTGTACGTATGTGTGTGTGCTTGAGTATACGCATGTATGATTAACGAAAACTAGTAGAATTGTGAAATAGTGTACTGAGTTCCAAAATAGAGCTTTTCTATAAAACATCTAGCAGAAGGATAATAGATAATGATGCAATGGTTAACATTACTGTTTTCAAAAATTGAAAAGGAATCGTCACTTGGAGCCAGTTTGGCATTTTCCTATATGACATCCTATTTAGGGCTCTGAATCTCAGCTATGCAGTTCTGTGAATTTGGATCCAACAGAGAAGATGTAGCTTTCACACAGTTTTCTTCAGTTATAAGAAATATAATCATTGCAATGGGATGCCTCAAACCTGGGTCACTTAAATCATTTTTGAAGACAGCAGGTGCTCTTCGGGGACATTCAAGATGGGGAAGGTACCTGTTGTTCATTGCATCTCAGCGTCACCCACACAGACTCAGTGCAGGTCAGTGTGTTCAGGAGTCAGGAAGAGGGATATGAAAATGTTGCAATTTAACAAAGTGCTAAAATATAAGTATAGAGAAAAATATTTTGAAAGGCTAAGCTGTTTAGATTCCAAATATTTAGATTTCCTCTCAGTGTTAATCCTGAGAAAGTAATTGAATGGGATATGAAGATAGAAGTATATACATTAAAATATAATTTTCTGAAAAAAAGACCCACTTTATTTTGAGCTAAACGAAACAAGGGTATTTTCAGATTCAATGCATTATAATGTTAATTTATATCAGATCTTGGGAGGAAGTAACCTATTTTATTCTTATTATTTGTTGTCTCAAGATATAGGATTCCTACACTTCTGAATTCCAATTATATGCAGTAGAATTTTGAAGATACAGAGCAGAGGTCAAAATTTTGGACATTGGGATACATACAGCCCACTGACTTTCTATTGGATATAAATAGCTTTTAAAAAACTAGAAATTTTATTAAAATATAGATTCTAAAATTCCATTGAAAATCTAGGAGATTTTGATGTTTGTTTTGTCTTAAAATTTTTGTTAATGTAAAGGTTGTACATGCACTTGGTATAAAATAAATTCAAAGGGTACAGAGGGTCATAAAGAGATTTTCTTGATCCCTTTCCCAGTTTCACATTTTCTTAAGTGTTCGTCCATGAATGCTTATATGAACATACAAGTGAAAGAGAAAATGAAATTATGATAAACATATTTTTCTATGCTAAGTACTGTAATTTTAACTTCCATTTATTAATTTTTATTACTTTACTGCTTTATGCTTTCTTTTATTCCACTTTTATTGTCATTGCTTTAGTATTTTTAAGTTCTTACCTTTGATAAAACTTCCTTTTCTCTTCTCCTACTTAAATTTGTTATTACATAAGTTTCAAATGCTGTCGCTTTGATGCTTGACAGGCCTTGTGGTCATCGCAATGACATAGGGTGGAGGGCTTCACAGTGCAAGCAGCAGGGCAGGCTGAGAAGATGCCATGCGGCCCTTTGAACACCATGCTCCGTGCTACAATCTTTCAGTCCCTTAAATAGCCATCCAAAAAGTTTCTAAAACCTCACAGCTAAAAACTATTCCTGGAGAAATAATGATCCTCTTCTTATCAAAGACTGAACATGTTTAGCTACCTTAATGTTATTTGAACCCTTCTAACTACTGAAAGGGTCAAGTTGGAGGATAGAATCTAGAATTATCCTGATATATTTTCTAGTTCTTTTCCCTGGTGTATCGAGTTCGAGGGATCTGGGGGTTGATCAAAGAAACAGATATGACCATGAGGTGGCAGTAGCACACAATGAGTTTTATTTGGGCAGTGCTTTGACAGGCTTGCACTTGGGGAAATGTCCCTCACAGCAGGAGACCTTCCAGAGGCAATGGCTGGGGGACTATACCTAGAAGAGGAGGAGGGCAAGGGAAATCAGAGAAGGATCAGGAAGGGGATTACCTGTCTAGATGATGTTGCTGAGCAGCATGATGGAGAGTCTCTGGGTCAGAGAACTCTGAAGGGCAGCAGCAGTTTGGGGTCTTTCTTTTATAGCCACAGAGTTTATCTGATCTATGGTTAACAGATCTTGGGTGCAGTTTTGTGTGGTATGCAAAGCAGGAAGGCTCTAAAAAGCTAAAACCTGCTTATTTGGGCTACATTTAAAGCAACTGGATGTGTAAAAATTTGGGATTTTTCGGTGGGCTTTGGAGCTACAGTGCCGAGCTGCTGTGAAGAAATAGACAACATAGGGCCAATGTACAGAAGCCATTTTTTGGCTCATTAATGTAACAGCTAGGTCTCACTAATTTTGTTTGTGTATGTGTGTTTTGTTTCATTATAACATATTCCAAATACACATAAGATATGCACACCAATATAATGTATAACAGATACACACCATCTATATTTGTTAAACTCATAATTTTGTCATAATTGCTCCAGGTTTTTTAAAGAAGTAAATCACTAGAGTTTAATTCCTCGTGTGCCCCTCCCTTAAAGCTAGTCCCCTCCTTGCCCTCTTCAGAGGAGTCTCCTAAATATGTTTAGATTCAAATACTATATATATGTGTGTGTGTATTTTTTTTATATATATATATATATATATATATATGTAATTTAAAATGATTTTAAAACTTGTTTTGGGATGATTTAAAACTTTATATAAATGATAGCATAGCATATGTATTCTTCTGTCCTCTCCTTACAATTCTTGAAATTTATCCAAATGGATCCAGTTGATATCTATAGATCAAGTTTCTTTTCACTGCTAAATAGTATTTCATTATGTGAATATAACATGATTTTTGAACAATTTCATATTGATGGACATTTAAGTTGTTTCCAGCTTATTATTTTTGCAAATGATGTTGTAGAGAGCATTCCTAGACATCTTATGTAAATGCTGCTACTTGGCTATTCCATTTCAATACTCTGGAAATAAATTGGCAAATAATTCCCAAACACCTCATGTGCACAGTGTTGGGACAATAATGAAATTAGATATACTTTCTATTTTTAATAAATTTATAATCTTGGTTTAATCTTGTATATATTCCTAAATAAGAATGACTCTAGTATTTGATAGTTTAATTTTTCCTTTAATTTTACTAAATTTAAATTTATTTCTAAGACGGTATTGTCAATGTCATTGCTTAATTATTTCCCCCAATATTTGGTTTTGGTACTCTTCCAAATTGCACAGGCAAATGTGAATGACTGAGTTATAGTTTTGTCTTACGGAGAACGTTGTGTTAAAGAGCCTTTCTGAATTTCTAATACTGTCACTTGCTCGGTTAATGATTTATTAAATACTTCACAGCAATTAGATAAATGAGATTTTTAAAAAATGTTTTCCACTACAGCTCAAGTAATTTAAATCACTCCCTTAAGAGCTGTATTTTGGGAAAAGTCATAGTGGAAGGCACATGACATAGTAAGGATAATGATCAGTGTAAGCTGATAACTTATAATGGGAAATATATACAGTTTTTGAACTGCATTCTAAATCACTTGTTTTTCCAGCATTTATTATATGCAACAAACACGTAGAAAGTGGTTAGCTAAAGCAGGTAGTTTGAAAATACTTTAGCATTTTTATCCAAACAAATGTCAGAATTTTTTTTGAAAATGAAAAATGCTAAGTATAATAAAAGTATATATTTATACTCTTGGCAGCCAAATGTGCTTTTTAATGGAATTTAAATAAATGGAATTTTTATGACAAAAAAAGCAACAGTAAAAGCAGTGATTATGTTTTTCATAGTTCATTTGCCTTCTTTGCCCTGCAGACCTTGTGTGGAAGAAAATGAGATCCCGAGTGAAGTCTACAATGTCATTGACTCTGAAGAAGGACTCAGAGACCCATTGGTGTTTAATGACCCTTACTGGCCTATGCAGTGGGAACTGGTATGATCTTCAGAAATAGATGGTTCTTTGGCAATGTTAAGAAATATTATTTTCGTCATGTTTTAATGCAGTAGACAGACACTTTTATGCACTGCCTGCTTTTATCTATTGGTTTTGCAGAGAGAGAATTAGCAAACTTTTGATGAAATATTACTGCCAGCTTATTAATGAGTACTAATCCTTTTAATTTGATTACATCCTTAGGGTTTGATTTAGCCTCTAAAAGATACCAGTAAAAAACCTAAGACATTTAAATTTGGTGTGTGTAAACAGGCTCATTACATAGAAATGTTGTTGCCATTCAGGCTTGAAGTTCTTATTTTTGCATAACCAGAATATATTCTATATTACTTCAATAATGAGAGAACTTGTCTTTGTCTTTATGGAGTAAGTGGAAGTTAGAACATTGCACAACAAACTTTTTTTCATAACACTTATAGTGTTGGACTTTTAGGACTACATTGCCCTGTCATTTATACAAGACTGTGGCAATGGAAAGGTCTGAGAAAAACACATATTTTTTGAGCATTAACAAGTAAAAAAAAAAAAAGTTGAAGTAGATACCACTAAATATTTTTAAGGGAAGTATTTGTAATGTGAAAACTGTTGTGGTAGCTCCTTTTTATGTTGATCATTGGCAATTACCAAGCCTACTCTCTGAAAAGAGTAGAAAACCCATATTGGAAAATGCCCAGGTCACTTTTCTGTAGCTTCAATTCACCTTTAAAAAGGTGACATTTGACATTTCAAACACACATGCACAGAAACTCAAGTAAAAAAAAATAAGAATTTCTTCAATTACATGGAGTTGAAATAATTGATAACCAGTGAGTGGACTAGAGCTAATTAGGATAATGATAGTCAAAGATAAAAGGAGTGAAATTAAGAAAAAGGAGTGAGGGAAGTAGCTAGATAAAGAAGGAAGGCGTGAAATTTTTTTCAACTTTCTCTTGTTTGTTGGTTTTTTGACCTGAAGAATCAGTAAAAAGTAAGATGAATACTTGAAGATTACATTTCTGATACTTTGTAATTAGTCACCAACAAGAAATACTTTTTTGTGTAGGGTTATTATGTGCCCAGCTCCCCTATATTGAGGTCAAGGATTTTAGGAGACACAAGAGGGAAAGAAGATGGAAGGTAAATGATATAGGAAAAACAAGAAGAATTGAGTAGCAGTCAATAAAGTGACAGATTAGAAATGGAGAATAGTCTTAGAGACTATTAAACAATAAGCCCTCTTAAAATCAGACGAGATTGTGAAAGGAAAGGACAGAAAGCAGAGGTAGTAGGATAACTCTATATCATTTTCTAGGGCACAAGTTGATAGACTTTTTCTGCAAATGACCAGATAGTAAATATTTCTGGCTTGTGGACCACATAAATCTCTGTGGCATATTTTTGTTGTTGTTCCAGTCCTTTAAAAATGTAAAAACCTTTCTCAGCTTAGAGTCATACAAAAACAGGCCGTAGGTTGGATTTCACTTGCAGACTGACAGTTGTAGAAAGTAAAGGGAAAAGAGGAGTCAAATAGGAAGTAGCCATTCAGATTTAGCGCTCTCTCTCTCTTTCTCTCTTTTTTTTTATTGAAGTATAGGTGATTTACAATGTTGTGTTAATTTCTGCTGTATAGCAAAGTGATTGTTATACATGTATATACATTCTTTTTTATATTCTTTTACATTATGGTTTATCACAGGATACTGAATATAGTTCCCTGTGCTATACAGTAGGACCTTGTTGTTTATCTATTCTATATATAACCGTTAGCAGATTTAGCTATCTATTAAGCATCCAGGTGCTGTGCTATTTACACACTACACTAGCACAACTCAGCAATGAAAAGTCAAGCCAGGTTATCCTAAGTCAGTAGCCTTCTAGATTATTACTACATTCTGGTAGCACCATTCTAGAGGCATGTCTGCCAGTATGGAAGAGATTCTTCATAATGCCACAATGAGCCATAATACAAAATTGCAAAGAAAGAATTGCAGTTTCCAGTTGGAGTTCTGATGTTATTCATAACAGCTGACCTAAGCTGTGTTACAAAGCCCATCCACTGATGAGAATACCAAACTAATTTCATTGAAAGTTTGAATGGCACAAGTGTGAGTTCTCCACAACCAAGCATCCTGAAATAGTCTATTCTTTATTTTTGTGTCCATCTACTCCTCAGACAACAACCTATGGCAATCTGGCTTTGTGATGCCCTCCCACTTGCCCTGGTGATCTTCCCCCACCTTCACGCACTCCACTTAATTTCCCAATGTACTTAAGACTTTCCAGTCCTTAGCTTACTTGAGTCATCAATTAGAAGCTGATAACTATCCAGATGAAATTCAAATGGCCATGATTCCTCTCCCAAATTCTCTTTGCTGTGCCTCCTCGACATTCGTTCCTGAGTAATTCTTTCTCATATTCTAAAATTCACTCCAGGCACTATATTCTAAAAGAATATCCTTTTCCACCTACCAGAGTGAATTGGGCCACTTTTACTCTGTACTTCTGTGCTCACACTACCATTGGAATGAGTGAAAAAGTGAATAAATGAATAGTTAATGCTTGACAATTTGTGTGTCCTCTCAGCTAGACGATAATATGCTTAAGGACAGGGACTATGCTTTATTCATCTCTACATTGCAACTCATGGCAGGAAACGTGACATTTTTAATACCAAATAAGCATGTGTTTAATTAGCAAATTTTGGAATGCATGTATGAACATAGTTTTTCATTTTTCTTCCTTTTGTTTTATATTCTAAAGTAAGAAAAATCTATTTAACTCTTACCTGCTGTGAGCTTGTGTTCTAGTAAAACTGGTTTTCAGTTGAAAAATCTGCTTCTATCTCTGCCAGTAATTTTAAGGACAAAAAAAAAAAAAAAAGATTCTGTAATAGGAAACCCCCAGTAGAGTGGCTTGAGCAGAATGAGGTTTATCTCATTTAAGAAAAAGAGTTGGTCGAGGGCCAGAATGAAATCTCACAGCGCCAAGACCCGAAGCTCCTTCCGTCTGCCACCTCACTTGTGTCCCTCTTACACATGGCTCACTGCCTTTTCTGCACTCCACGTAGTAGTGAGAAAAAAAGAAGGTATATGGCACCCCCAATCCCTTGTGGACACAGCCAGGAAGTGTGTGTGCTCATCTCAAACTTGAGGGTTTCTTCCTAGGAGAGGGAAGAATATATGTGAGGAAACAATATGTTAACAGTCTCTTCCAAGTACTACTTAAAAAGCAAAACATTTTAAACAAAAATGTAAGTAAACTCTCTGGAATTTCTAATTAGCACTTGATATGTAGCATGAACAATAGAGAAATATGAGTATAGGAGATAGGAAATTAAAAAGCTATAAATTAATTTTTGAAATTGCAGTGAATTTTTTAAACAATTGTTCCATAATGTTGAAACTCACCTGATTCGCCATTATTTGCCAAAATTTATCATGGCAAGTAATAGAGAATCAAATGTCCGAAGTCTGAACAGAGTATTGTTTATATGGGCTAAATTCACCATTTAAATAAAATGTCAGGAACAAGCTCTTCCAAATATATAATACTAACTTTTTCTTTCTACTCCTACACTGTTATTCTCAGTGGAAAAATCATTTTATTATCATAAACCCATCTAAGAACAGCCATGATATTCTTCTGCTAAATATTTGTACAATTCTGCTAATGTGAGGTAATATTTATAAATTTTGTCCTAGGATATTTTTCAGAACATATTTCTTGAGAAATTCTTATTAGCTTTTAAATATCATTGTAGTTCTTAAGATTTGCATATAAAGTTAATGCTGCTTCTGCCTAAAATTGTGCTGAAAAGTATAATTTGAAGAAAATTGTGACTTACATTTTCTGAAGTACTATGTTCTAATGATAAAGTTCTTTAAAATATTGTGCTAGATTTTTGCAATCATGGTCAAGTGTTCCATCATGTTATCTGAAGTAAGTAGCCTAGAGGAAGTGAAAGTGAAAAAGATGACTATTTTTATTAGTTTATATAGGCAAAAACTAAACCCATTTTAACTGATGCTCAAAGCTCAATAGACATTGATAAGAAAAATTACAGCAATATAATTTTCAAGATGGTAAGGTTATTTGATTTTTTTCTGCTTTAATTTTTGATTCAGAAATTAATTTTGCAAAAAGGAAGTGTTGCATCTGCACATGCATTATTTTACCTATAAGACGGTGAGACAGATTATGTGAAAGTGAGTGGACAACATGAAATTTCATCAATGCAAAGGGCATTAGGATACTCTTATAGTGTTGGGGATCAGTGTCTGTGAGCTAGGGCTTCTTTCCTTCCTCAGCCTCCATGCCTGTGTGGACTGCCACAGCACAGGCCAGAGGGCCAGGTTGAGGACAATGTCAAGAGAGGTTAAACATATGTGTTTAAAAGAGAGGTTAAACCTATGAGTTTAAAAGTTGCTGTGACTAGGTGTGTTAGGAAGAATTTATACTGGGTATATTAGGGTATAAGTTTAGACAAATGTGGATTCAGATCCTATGTCTCATCTGTGACAGTCATGAATATTTTAATGTTCTGAAAATCTGTTTTCTTATCTGTAAGGTGGACTTAAACTTTGCAGGATTGTTCTTAGAATCAAATGAGATTATGGACACAAAGGATGTATCACAGTGCTTGACATGTGGTAGGCATTCAATGAGCAACTTGGCAGCTGGCCAGATTCCTTTCCTGTTATGGGTTAAACGTCCATTACATAGGAAGTAAACTATGCAGAATGCTCATTTCTCAACAACACTGGATGATTAAAGCAGTACTAGTGCAGGTTGTTAATAATTCTTGTGTTATAATATAATGGGAATAATGTGTTAGTGATCTCCAAAGAAGGGCTTACCCCACAAAACATACATAAGCATAAAGTAATGGGATACAGGAAAAAATTTAAGGACTTCCATTTATATTTATTTTTTATCTTTAATTTTTTTAACATTTTTCTGATTGTATTATAATCCATATAATGTATTAGTCTATTAATACATGTTTTCATTTCCAAATAATTAAATATATAATATGGGTGTATGCACAACACATTTTTTTATGAGAAGACATGATCAAAATGTTTGAAAGAGACTGATATACTCAACAAATACTCATAAAGTGGATGTCACAATGTTTTTACTGAGTTTCTGGTAAATGAACAGGACTAGGCATTAATTCATTGAAGATGAATCAGATATGGATTTTTACATTAAAAATCTTAAAGTCGAACAGAGGTATTAGCACACACTAATAAATAACTATATTATTAGATGGAAATAGATTCTATTAAGAAGGCAAAATTAAGAATAGTTATTTTGAGCCTTCAAGATGGTAGAGGAGTACGACATGGAGATCATCTTCCTCCCCACAAATACATCAAAACTACATCTACAAGTGGAACAACTCCTACAGAACACCTACTGAACGCTGGCAGAAGACCTCAGACTTCCCAAAAGGCAAGAAACTCCTCACATACTTGGGTAGGGCAAAGGAAAAACAAGGACAAAAGAATAGTGGCGGGACCTGCACCTTGGGGAGGGAGCTGTGAAGGAGGAAAAGTTTCCACATACTAGGAAGCCCCTTCAATGGTGGACATGGCGGGTGGTGGAGGGGAGAAGTTTCGGAGCCATGGAGGAGAGCGCAGCAACAGAGGTGCGGAGGGCAAAGCGGAGAGATTCCCGCACAGAGGACCGGTGCCGACCAGCACTCACCAGCCTGAGAGGCTTGTCTGCGCACCCACTGGGGCGGGTGGGGGCTGGGAGCTGAGGCTTGGGTTTTAGGTTCAGACCCCAGCGAGAAGACTGGGGTTGGCTGTGTGAACACAGCCTGAAGGGGGATAGTGCGTCACAGCTAGCCGGGAGGGAGTCCGGGAAGAACTCAGGACCTGCCTAAGAGGCAAGAGACCATTGTTTTGGGGTGTGCGAGTAGAGGGGACTCAGAGTACCGCCTAAACAAGCTCCAGCGACGGGCATGAGCCGTAGCTACCAGCGCGGACAGCAGAAATGGGCATGAGACGCTAAGGCTGCTGCTGCCGCCACCAAGAAGCCTGTGTGTAAGCACAAGTCACTCTCCACACCTCCCCTCCCAGGAGCCTATGCAGCCTGCCACTGCCAGGGTTCCATGATCCAGAGACAGCTTCCCAGGGAGAACACATGGCACGCCTCAGGCCTTTGCAATGTCACACTGGACTCTGCCACTGCAGGCATGCCCCGCATTCCATACCCCTCCCTCCCCCAAGCCTGAGTGAGCCAGAGCCCCCTAATCAGCTGCTACTTTAACCCAGTCCTCTCTGAGCAAAGAACAGATGCCCTCAAGAGACCTACACACAGAGGCGGGGCCAAATCCAAAGCTGAACCCCAGGAGCTGTGTGAACAAAGAAGAGAAAGGGAAATTTCTCCCAGCAGCCTCAGGAGCAGCAGGTTAAATCTCCACAATCAACTTGATGTACCCTGCATCTGTGTAATACCTGAATAGACAAGGAATCATCCCAAAACTGAGGCAGTGGACTTTGGGAGCAACTGTAGACTTGGGGTTTGCTTTCTGCATCGAATTTGTTTCTGATTTTATGTTTACCTAAGTTAGTACTTAGAGTTATTATCGTTGGTAGATTTGTTTATTGATTTGGTTGCTGTCTTCCTTTTTTTATTTCATATTTTTTTCTTTTTTTTTCCCTTTTTCTCTTTTTGTGAGAGTGTATGTGTATGCTTCCTTGTGTGATTTTGTCTGTATAGCTTTGCTTTTGACATTTGTCCTAGGGTTCTGACTGTCCGTTTTGTTTGGTTTTATTTTTTTAGTATAGTTTTTACTGCTTGTTACCATTGGTAGATTTGCTTTTTGGTTTGGTTGCTCTATTCTTTCTTTCACTCTTTTTTTTAATTAATTTTTTTCTTTTTAAAACTTGTCTTCTATTTTAAAAACTTTATTTTATTTTTTCTTCCTTTCTTTCTTTCTTTATTTCTCCTTCTTCTTTCCTTCCTTTCTCTTTCCTTCTTTCTTTCTTTCTTTCTTTCCTTCCTTCCTTCCTTCCTTCCTTCCTTCCTTCCTTCCTTCCTTCCTTCCTTCCTTCCTTTCTTCCTTCCTTCCTTCCTTCCTCCCTTCCTTTTTCTCCCTTTTCTTCGAGCTGTGTGGCTGGCAGGGTCTTGATGGTTGCCGGGTGTCAGGCCTGAGCCTCTGAGGTGAGAAAGCCGACTTCAGGACATTGGTCCACCAGAGACCTCCTGGCTCCACATAATATCAAACGGTGAAAGCTGTCGCAGACATCTCCATCTCAATGCCAAGACCCAGCTCCACTCAACGACCAGCAAGCTACAGTGCTGGATACCCTATGCCAAATAACTAGCAAGACAGGAACACAACCTCACCCATTAGCAGAAACGCTGCCTCAAATCATAATAAGGTCACAGACACCCCAATACACACCACCGGATGGGGTCCTGCCCACCAGGAAGACAAGATACAGCCTCATCCACCAGAACACAGGCACCAGTCCCCTCCACCAGGGAGCCTACACAATCCAATGAACCAACCTTACCCCCAGGAGCAGACACCAAAAACAGCGGGAACTACGAACCTGCAGCCTGCGAAATGGAGACCCCAAACACAGTAAGTTAAACAAAATGAGAAGACAGAGAAATACATAGCAGATGAAGGAGCAAGGCAAAAACCCACCAGACCAAACAAATGAGGAGGAAATAGGCAGTCTAGCTGAAAAAGAATTCTAAGTAATCGTAGTAAAGATGATCCAAAATCTTGGAAATAGAATGGAGAAAATACAAGAAACATTTAACAAGGACCTAGAAGAACTAAAGAGCAAACAAACAATCATGAACCACACAATAAGTGAAATTAAAAATTCTCTAGAAGGAATCAATAGCAGAATAACTGATGCAGAGGAACAGATAAGTGACCTGGAAGATAAAATAGAGGAAATAGCAACCACAGAGCAGAATAAAGAAAAAAGAATGAAAAGAATTGAGGACAATCTAGGAGACCTCTGGGAGAACATTAAACACACCAACATTCGAATTATAGGGGTCCCAGAAGAAGAAGAGAAAAAAAAAACAGGACTGATAAAATATTTCAAGAGATTATAGTTGAAAACTTCCCTAATATGGGTATGGGTATAGTCAATCAAGTCCAGGAAGCTCAGAGAGTCCCATACAGGATAAATCCAAGGAGAAACATGCCAAAACAAATATTTATCAAACTATCAAAAATTAAATACAAAGAAAAAAATACTAAAAGCAGCAAGGGAAAAGCAACAATTAACATACAAAGGAATCCCCATAAGGTAAACAGCTGATCTTTCAGCAGAAACTCTGCAAGCCACAGGGAGTGGCAGGATATATTTAAAGTGATGAAAGGGAAAAACCTACAACCAAGATTACTCTACCCAGCAAGGATCTCATTCAGATTCGATGGAGAAATTAAAACCTCTAGAGACAAGCAAAAGCTAAGGGAATTCAGCACCCCCAACCCAGCTCTACAACAAATGCTAAAGGAACTTCTCTAGGCAGGAAACACAAGGAAAAGACTTACAATAAAAAACCCAAAACAATCAAGAAAATGGCAATAGGAACATACATGTCAATAACTACCTTAAATATAAATGGATTAAATGCTCTCACCAAAGACATAGACTGGCTGAATGGATACAAAAAGAAGACCTGTACATATGCCGTCTACAAGAGACCCACTTCAGACCTAGGGACACATACAGACTGAAAGTGAGGGGATGGAAAAAGATATTCCGTGCAAATGGAAATCAGAAGAAAGCTGGAGTAGCACTTCTCATATCAGACAAAACAGACTTTAAAACAAAGACTATTACAAGAGACAAAGAAGGACACTACATAATCATCAAGGGATCAATCCAAGAAGAAGATATAACAATTGTAAATATTTATGCACCCAAGATAGGAGCACCTCAATACATAAGGCAAATGGTAACAGCCAGAAAAGGGGAAATCGACAGGAACACAATAACAGTAGGTGACTTTAACACCCCAGTTTCACCAATGGACACATCATTGAAAATGAAATTAAATAAGGAAACACAAACTTTAACTGATACATTAAATAAGATGGACTTAATTGATAAATATAGGACATTCCATCCAAAAACAACAGAATACACTTTCTTCCCAAGTGCCCATGGAACTTTCTCCGGGATAGATCATATCTTGGGTCACAAATCAAGCCTCAGTAAATTTAAGGAAATTGAAATCATATCAAGTATCTTTTCTGACCACAAAGCTATGAGACTAGATATGAATTACAGGAAAAAAATCTGTAAAACATTCAAACACATGGAGAATAAACAATACACTACTAATTAACCAAGATATCACTCAAGAAATCAAAGGGGAAATCAAAAATACCTAGAAATAAATGACAATGAAAACATGGCAGCTCAAAACATATGGGATACAGCAAAAGCAGTTCTAAGAGGGAAGTTTATAGCAATATAATCCTACCTCAAGAAACAAGAAACATCTCAAATAAACAACCTAACCTTCCACGTAAAGCAATTAGAGAAAGAAGAACAAAAAAACCCCAAAGTTAGCAGAAGGAAAGAAGTCATAAAGATAAGATCAGAAATAAAGGAAAAAGAAATGAAGGAAATGATAGCAAAGGTCAGTAAAACTAAAAGCTGGTTCTTTGGGAAGATAAACAAACTTGATAAACCATTAGCCAGACTCATCAAGAAAAAAAGGGAGAAGTCCCAAATCAATAGAATTGGAAATGAAAAAGGAGAAGTAACAACTGACACTGCAGAAATACAAAGGTCCATGAGAGATTACTACAAGCAACTATATGCCAATTAAATGGACAACCTGGAAGAAATGGACAAATTCTTAGAAATGCACAACTGCCAAGACTGAATCAGGAAGAAATAGAAAATATGAACAGACCAATCACAAGCACTGAAATTGAAACTGTGATTAAAAATCTTCCAACAAACAAAAGCCCAAGACCAGATGGCTTCACATGTGAATTCTATCAAACTTTTAGAGAAGAGTTAACAACTATCCTCAAACTCTCCCAAAATATAGCAGAGGGAGGAACACTCCCTAACTCATTCTATGAGACCACCATCACCCTGATACCAAAACCAGACAAAGATGCCACAAAAAAAGAAAACTACAGGCCAATATCACTGATGAACATAGATGCAAAAATCCTCAACAAAATACTAGCAAACAGAATCCAACAGCACATTAAAAGGATCATACACCACGATCAAATGGGGTTTATCCCAGGAATGCAAGGATTCTTCAATATACACAGATCAATCAATGTGATAAACCATATTAAAAATTTGAAGGAGAAAAACCATATGATCATCTCAATAGATGCAGAAAAAGCTTTCGACAAAATTCAACACTAGTTTATGATAAAAACCCTCCAGAAAGTAGACATAGAGGGAGCTTACCTCAATATAATAAAGGCCATACACAACAAACGCACAGCCAACATCCTTCTCAATGGTGAAAAACTGAAGCCATTTCCACTAAGATCAGGTACAAGACAAGGTTTTCCACTCTAACCACTATTATTCAACATAGTTTTGGAAGTTTTAGCCACACAGATCAGAGAAGAAAAAGAATTAAAAGGAATCCAAATCTGAAAAGAAGAAGTAAAACTGTCACTGTTTGCAGATGACATGATACTATACATAGAGTATCCTAAAGATGCTACCAGAAAACTACTAGAGCTAATGAGTGAATTTGGTAAAGTAGCAGGATACAAAATTAATGCACAGAAATCTCTTGCTTTCCTAAACACTAATGATGAAAAATCTGAAAGAGAAATTAAGGAACCACTCCCATTTACCATTGCAACATAAAGAATAAAATACCTAGGAATAAACCTACCTAAAGAGACAAAAGGCCTGTATGCAAAAAACCATAAGACACTGATGAAAGAAATTAAAGATGATACAAACAGATGGAGAGATATACCATGTTCTTGGATTGGAAGAATCAACATTGTGAAAATGACGATGCTACCCAAAGCAATCTACAGATTCAATGCAATCCCTATCAAACTACCAATGGCATTTTTCACAGAACTAGAACAAAAAATTTCACAAGTTTTATGGAAACACAAAAGACCTCGAATAGCCAAAGCAATCTTGAGAAAGAAAAACGGAGCTGGAGGAATCAGGCTGCTGGGACTTCAGACTATACTACAAAGCTACAGTAATCAAGACAGTATGGTACTGGCACCAAACCAGAAAGGTAGATCAGTGGAACAGGATAGAAAGCCCAGAGATAAACCCACACAATATGGTCAACTTGTCTTTGATTAAGGAGGCAAGAATATACAATGGAGAAAAGACAGCCTCTTCAATAAGTGGTGCCAGGCAAACTGGACAGCTACATGTAAAAGAATGAAATTAGAACACTCCCTAACACCATACACAAAAATAAACTCAAAATGGATTAAAGACCTAAATGTAAGGCCAGACACTATAAAACTCTTAGAGGAAAACATAGGCAGAACACTCCATGACATAAATCACAGTAAGTTCCTTTTTGACCCACCTCTTAAAGAAATGGAAATAAAAACAAAAATAAACAAATGGGACCTAATGAAACTTAAAAGCTTTTGCACAGCAAAGGAAACAATAAACAAGATCAAAAGACAACCCTGAGAATGGGGAAAATATTTGCAAATGAAGCAACTGACAAAGGATTAATCTCCAAAATATACAAGTAGCTCATGCAGGTCAATATCAAGAAAACAAACAATCCAATCCAAAAATGGGAAGAAGACCTAAATAAACATTTCTCCAAAGAAGGTATACAGACTGCCAACAAACACATGAAAGGATGTTCAACATCACTAATCATTAGAGAAATGCAAATGAAAACTACAATGAGATATCACCTCACACTGGTTAGACGGGTCATCATCAAAAAATCTACAAACAATAAATGCTGGGGAGGGTGTGGAGAAAAGGGAACCCTCTTGCACTGTTGGTGGGAATATAAATTGATACAGCCACTTCTGGAGAACAGTATGGAGGTTCCTCAAAACCTAAAAGTAGAACTACCATATGACCCAGCAATCCCACTACTGGGCACATACCCTGAGAAAACCATAATTCAAAAAGAATCATGTACCACAGTGTTCATTGCAGCACTGTTTACAATAGCCAGGACATGGAAGCAACGTAAGTGTCCATGGACAGCTGAATGGATAAAGAAGATGTGGCACATAGCACAGGGAGATCAACTCGGTGGTTTTTGACCACATAGAGGGGTGGAATCGGGAGGGTGGAAGGGGGGTAGATGCAAGAGGGAAGAGATATGGGAATATATATGTATATGTATAGCTGATTCACTTTGTTATAAAGCAGAAACTAACACACCATTGTAAAGCAATTATACTCCAATAAAGATGTTAAAATAAATAAATAAATAAAATCTATGGAAGAAGCCTCAAAAAAAAAAAAATGAAGATTTGCACATATATACAATGGAGTATTACTCAGTCATAAAAAGAAATGAAATTGACTTATTTGTAGTGAGGTGGATAGACCTAGAGACTGTCTTTCAGAGTGTAGTATGTCAGAAAGAGAAAAATACCATATGCTAACAAATATATATGGAATCTAAAAAAAAAAAAAGTGGTTCTGACGAACCTAGGGGCAGGACAGGAGTAAAGACAGATGTAGAGAATGGACTTGAGGACACGGGGAGGGGGAAGGGTAAGCTGGGATGAAGTGAGAGAGTGGCATGGACATATATACACTACCAAATGTAAAACAGATAGCTAGTGGGAAGCAGCTGCATAGTAACAGGGAGGTCAGCTCGGTGCTTTGTGTCCACCTAGAGGGGTGGAATAGGGAGTGTGGGAGGGAGAAACAAGAAGGAGGAGATATGGGGATATATGTATATGTATAGCTGATTCACTTTGTTATACAGCAGAAGCTAACACACCATTGTAAAGCAATTATTCTCCAATAAAGATGTTTAAAAAATGTAGTTATTTCTAGCTTGTGGGAGGTAATATTTGAACTGTGGGAACACTGTAAACAGAGGCATAAAGATAGAAAAACATAGTTCTTGTCCACTGGAGCGTGTCTTGAATACTCGAATGAGAAGCCCAATCTTCATTCCATACCAATAGAATTTTTTTAAAGACTTTTGTTTGTTTGTTTGTTTTGTTTTAATTTTTTATTATTTTTATTTCTTTTACATCTTTATTGGAGTATAAGTGCTTTACAATGGTGTGTTAGTTTCTGCTTTATAACAAAGTGAATGAGTTATACATATACATATGTTCCCATATCTCTTCCCTCTTGCATCTCCCTCCCTCCCACCCTCCCTATCCCACCCCTCTAGGTGGTCACAAAGCACCGAGCTCATCTCCCTGTGATATGCAGCTGCTTCCTACTAGCTATCTATTTTACATTTGCTAGTGTATATATGTCCATGCCACTCTCTCACTTTGTCACAGCTTACCCTTCCCCCTTTTAAAGACTTTTGAACTCAAAAAAATGAGTTATGGTTTAATACCATTAATTAATATTTTATATATTAATTTGTGAAACACTTCTTTGTCAAATACTATGGTCAGGCCCAAATGCTAAATACACAAAATATGATTATGAATTACATACTGTTCTTGTTCTCAAAGATTCATAGTTTAGTGAGATAGCCATGTAAATGTACTCACTGCATTCTATGAATGTATAACAGAGGTATTTATAAAAGAATAAACAGTGATGACCACATAGTGAAGTGAACAGCCTTTTCTGTTCAGGTATGTTGGAAATGCTTCACTGAGTCAAGAGAAAAATAAGCAAACATTGGAGTCCAATATAGGAAGGCTGGCTAGGCTATGACCTTTTTCATGTGGCTGGAGTCTGCAGAAATAGTAATGGAGAAAGACTACACAGTTCAGTTGGGTCCAATTTCAAAGGACCACATATTCCAAAATAAGGCATTTGTCCCTTGTCCTGTAGCTCATGGAGATTAGAGGCTCAAGAGAGGGAAGTAAGTCAACCACCTTTGTCGTCCTGTAGAAAGGTGATCTAGGTAGCAGGTAGAGTACAGAATAAAGAGCACCAACACTGGAGGTGAAAGAGAACAGTTAGGAGTGGGCTATAGTTCAGGCAGATGAAGAAATTTGGACCTATGTAGATAAAGTGGGGATAAAGACAAAAATGCAAAATCAAGCCATATTTAGAAGGAAGATATTGATAAGAATCTTAAATAAATCTGTATACCAAGGTAAAGGGAGAAGGACCTTTCCCGGATTATATGAGATGGTTTGACTTGGTGACATAGCGATTGATTGCATTAGTCTACTAAAAGTACCATAACAAAATACCACATACTGGGTGGTTTAGATAACAGTAATTTATTTCCTTAGAGTTCTGGAGCCTGGAAGTAGAGATCAAGATACGAGCAAGGTTGATTTCTCCTGAGGCCTCTCTCCTTGGCTTGCAGACAGCTGGCTTCTCACTGTGTCCTCACATCGTCTTTTCTCTGGGCGTGTGCATCCCTTGTGTCTCTTCCTCTTCTTATAAAGACACCTGTTCTTATAAAGTCCTATGGATTAGATCTCCACCCTTATGACCTCATTTAACCTTAATAACCTCTTTAAAGGCTCTGTTTCCAAATACAGTCACAATGGGGGTTAGGGCTTCAGCCTAAGAGTCTGGGAGGAGGAACACAATTTACTCCATAACAATGATGCAATTTATAAAAAACAGGGTGAAAGTTTGGTGATGTGATCGAGTTAACGAATTTTGTGTTTGACAGAGTAACCAAGATTGTCTGTGGAATATTTAAATAGAAAGGAAAGAAAGGGACTAAAATGATGGAAAGTGATATCATTACTCATATTTTAATAATGAGGAAATTGAGACTCCTGGCTTTGAAGATGACAGGTGAGCACTTAGAAATATGGAAGATAATAAGTTATGTTGTGGGCATTATCTTATAATTTGTTTATGTAACAAATGTTGAAATTATAACAAATGCACATTTATGTTACAAATAGGTAACTATAAGATGTTTTCCACAATTTAACTCAGTATCATCCATTTTTCTAAGTAACCACATGTTATCTTCAAGCCTGTGAGTACCTCAATATTTAATAAATATGTGACTGTAACATATTACATTTGAAGGTGTCCGTGTTTGTGTGTGTGTGTGTGTGTGTGTGTGTGTGTGTGTGTGTGTGTATGAATAGATAGATGAGATTGCCCAGGACTGGTAGAAAGGGAAGGGGGATAATAATATTTACTCATATTTAAAGGCCAAATGGAGTGCATTAATCTGAAAGCAATGTGTAGGTTAGGATATAAGTGAGCCGGAGAAAGCTATGGACATATGTTTGGAGGCCTTTGTAGAAATTCAGTAATGAAAGCTGATTAGGGGAACTGCCATGGTACATGGAGACATGGAAAGACCAGAGCAGATTTATTCACTCAGTAAATATTTATTCATCACCTTATAGAGGCTAGCAATGTGTTGGACTTTGGAGACTCAGTAGTGAACAAGTAGATGGCCTTATCCTCTTAGAGCTGATATCCTAGCAAGAAATAATATAATTAAACAAATAATCAATGGTAAATACAAGTACTACAACCAATGCTTGGTAGCAAAAAATGGGAGCTCCTAACCTAGTGTTGGGAATATAGAAAAAAAATTTTTCCAGAGGAAATTTAAATTGAGAACCAAGATGAAAATACTTAACGTGACAAAAAATTTGCCAGGATAGGAGGAGTGGCTTTTTTAGGCAGAGAGATACTAGCACAAGGAACCAGAAGATTGTGTGGCATTGAGGAAGCAAAAGACTTGTCAATATGGCCAAAATATAGGCTGTAAAGGGAAGAGGAGTTTGAAAAGCTGAGGAAGAAGAAATGCCCAGAGATGAAGAGAACCAAGAGAGTGTGTTTGTACGAGAATCTAGCATAAAAGAAAATGTTACTGACTGTGGGCAATGCTTCTGAGGAACAATAATATTACTGAATGTTCTTTGGCATGTAAGACAGATACTATTGTTTTTAATGAGAATAATTCCAGAATAGTATTGGGGATAGAAACCACACTGCAGTGGACTGATGAGTGAGTGGATGTTAGGGAAGTGGAGATATTGAATGGAGACCTATTGTAGAAGTCTACCTAGTCCATTTATTATTGACTTACTGAGAATACTGGGATGGCTTTTGGAGTTCAAGCTACCTTGAATTTTGAGCATTGGTGATACTGCATTATAAACAATGGAAACAATGGAAACAAAGAGACAGGGATTATATCTTTAAGACACTGAGAGAAAATTACTAACAGCCTAGAATTCTATTCCAAGGAAAAAATATCCTTCCATAATAAAAATGAAATGAAGTTATTTTTAATCAAGCAGGCCTTCATCATCAGTAGATTCATATTACAAAAAATACCAAATGCCCATCAGGCAAAATGAAAATAATCTCAGATGAAAATTTATAAAAGTTTCCTGAAGCTCAGGATAAGACTGTCTTTCTACAGGGAGGATTTACTTTTGCTTCTGTCAGGCAGTCAGAAAAACTAGCAATCTGGGATAATCTTAACCCAAGCTCAAGGATCAAGATGATTTAAAGTTGGGCATCAGTCCCTGAGAGAGCTACTTGTAGTTGACTCTGACTCCTAACCAAATTTTCAGAAACAGCAGATGTCCCTAGGAGAAAAGTGGCCCTAATTGCCAGGCTTACCTGTCTAGGTTTCAGCTTCTCCCCATTCTTGGCCTTCAATCCCTTGTTTGCTTTCTAATACATTCAAATAATATTTATCTACTTTTTCTGATGTTTATTCAGGTTTTCTAGTGTATTTAGCAGGAGTGTTAGGAGGAGTTACTTAATCCACTATTACCAGAAATAGATGTCTGAAGGTTATGCTATGGAAATAACCAAATAACCAAATTTCACAGATGTAAATTGCTGTTAACACAGTCACATAAAAGAAGTAGGACCATAACGCTAAAGTTGTCCTTTAATGTTGTACTTTTGCCAGAGCTATACCAATATATAGCCTGAATGGGGAGCCATTTCTTTCAAGAGTGAAGCAAGATTTTCTGTCTTGCCTAGTGGTCAGAATTTCTTTCTATTGGATTCTCAACTTCTACATAAGATATTGTTAAGATAAAAGAAAAAGAACACATATTCAAGAGAGGATACACATGCACAGCCATAGACTATCAAACTTTATCAGTTCCATATGATAAGCTACCACCATAAATGGAAAAATCTGTACTGATTTTTTTCTGATTAAAAAGTAAATATTTAAACAATAAAAATATAAAAAGTAAAAATATTGCCTATAATATTAATACTCATATGCAATCACAATGCACATTTTGTTACATTTTATTTCAGCTATTATTCTATGCTTGCATTATGTTCTATGTCCATATAATACATTGCATGTACTTAAACATGCTTAAAATTTTCAAATAAAAATGTAACCATGCTGTAAAGACTCTTTCATACCTATTTTTTTCCTTAATGTCTTGGCAATTTTTTTATCTTAGTTAATTTGGCTCTAACTCATCTCTTTTAACAACTCCTCAGTATTCCTTATTTGAACGATTGTTTATTGATAGTCTTCAAGAAATGTCTATGTTACTATTTTATAAACATTGCTCCGATATTGGTGGTGGACTCTGTGCTGGTATAGTGAGTGGACTTTGATGGGCGGGGGAGTTCACCATAGAGGACAGTCCAGTAGGTGAGATCCATCAGTAGGCAGCTCAAGGATCCAGTGAAGCAGCTTTAACTCTGAAATATTCTAAGACTCTCTGACCCCTGTGAAGCCTGGGGTAGAAAACTGGGACTCACTTTCCTGTGACCTTTAGCTGAGTTTCCAAATCCTTCGATTTGCTCCTTACTGGCACTCTCTTCTCCAATTCCTATTGGCAGGAACTTAGGGCTGCGCAACAAAGTTCAAAGCTGCAGTTGCCAGTAGGAAAGAAGAAAAGAGGGCAATAATGATGGTTAGTGTGTTATAGGAGTTCACAGTTCAACTTAGTCTTTTTTTTTTCATTTTGGACTTGTTGAGATGGTTTAAAGTTAGAGATGTTGCAAACCCCTATCCCCTCTTTTACTCACTGTCTTTGTTGAAGAACACCATAGTAAAATACAAACTTCACTTAGTACAGGCTGCCCACCAGCTGTAGTAAAAAAAAAATAAAGCAGTGGCCAGTCCTTCTGGGAGACAGACTTAATCTAAAGGTCTTTGCTTTATACCCTGCTGTGTGAAACTTGGGTATTTCCTGCATCCTGTTGGAGAAAGCTAAGCACTCACTTAATAGGCTGAGTTCTTTTCCTTTCTAATGTTGAATAACAGGGTAATCAACGTCGATCAACCTTTCCTTTAGTCTAGTCATTCTTCTTCACAACTTCTGGAAAAAAATTAATGTTTCTTGATCGTTGATGGCTTCTGCATTTTAGCAATGTTAAGTTCTTTTTTAAAATTTGCTTTTCTATTTTTCATCATGTCAGTGGAATTTTATAGGGAAGGCACAGACTAAAATCATTATAATATGAGACATTTTTTCTTTAAGTTTTAATGGGGAGGGAGGAGATGAAAATATTTAATGTCCTTGTTAGGAATGGATTGGCTAATGGGAGCCATTGATTTTTTTTTTTGGTCATGCCAAAGGAATGCTAAACGGCTGTGTTCATCTAGAGTAGGATACTCTATATCCTACTTTATATATATACAGGAAACTTGCTTTCTTGACTTCAGTTTTGTGAAGAACAGATTCAGTAGTTGAATTGCCGTGTGGGTAGAAATGTGATTATTGCTCTTTACTCTGTGGATAGAATTGTGATTTTTGCTTTTTAGGATATATTTTAGATAGAATTTTGGTTTTTTAGATACTAACAATTTATTGATAGATTCAAGAGAAGCTCTTCTTTATCTGTCATCAGGATGAAGCCAGTAATGTTATAATTAATTTTTTAAGCACTGACTTTCTGAATTGGTTACCTTATAAGTTCCTCACCTAGACTCGGATAGAGTTTGAGCTGCTGCTGGCTGGCAGCAACTCCTGAAGGAGACAAGAAGGGAGCTGTGCTGGCAGCCGAATGAATTTGTTCTGAATGTCCTCTCCAGCTGAGTGCTATGTGATGCCAACTTCTAGCCCTCAGTTTGATGTTATCTTATAAGTTACTCCAAGCAAATATTCTGATTCCTCAGTGTGATCTTATGAAACTTCTTCATGAATCTTTGATTAGCCCCCATCCCCTACCTCCTGTACCCTGAGAAATTGTTATCTAGTCCTAGCTCATACTGCCTGCTGCACGACAGACCAATAAATCAAGAGATGAGTTGTTGGGGCAAGGAATAGTAAATTTATTTAAAAAGCC
The DNA here is from genome assembly GCF_963455315.2 of Globicephala melas. Lineage (NCBI taxonomy): Eukaryota > Metazoa > Chordata > Mammalia > Artiodactyla > Delphinidae > Globicephala > Globicephala melas. Next base: position 29,433,842 of record NC_083327.1, read on the forward strand.
TGAAGACCGAGAAGATGGTGGGCTAGTGTCTAAAAGAACCTTCTCACCTGGGTTTGGGTGCTAGTTTCTTTCATAGAATAGAGGGAGAGATAAGGAGGTAAAGGGGAAAAAAAGGCAGTAAGTTGTTGCAAATATTTCCTGATTCTGGCCAGACTCCAAAGGGGATGTGTTAATTTCTTCTTTCCTGCAGCCATTCACAGATGGGCCTGGTCAGGATGTTTTCTGTGAGCTAAACAAAGTTATTTTAACTTACAGCTCAGGCCTGGGAGGCAAGGTTCCTGGAGATGGGCCATTATGTATACTTTAAGCTATAGGCAACATCCCTTTAGTGATTAACTTATAGCAAAAGCAATAGAATACAAAGGTTAAAGTAAAAGAAACAGATCCAATATGGAGTCAGATTTGTTCTTCCCTATTACAAAATGCCCTTGGCTGATGGAAGCAGTCTAGCCAGTGGGCTGTGACACTCCTTACCCCACTTCAGGAATGGCATTTAGACTATGTCTGACTGATACAGGAGTACAGAAGTCTAGCTTCATTGACTCAAAGGGAGACAACACTGTGGTGAGATTTATATTTCAGACTCCTTGCAATCTGCCTGTATCAGCCCAAGGCTAGACTTTACCTGAGACCACATTCTTTTTTTTTTTTCTTTCAGTTTTATTGAGATATAATTGACATGCAGCACTGTATACATTTAAGGTATACAGCATAATGATTTTACTTACATACATCATGACATGATTGTCATAAGTTTAGTGAACATCTATCATCTCATATAGATACAAAATTTAAAAAAATAGAAAAACAATTTCCTGGTGATGAGAACTCTTAGGAGTTGCTCTCTTGAAAACTTTCATATATAACTCACAGCAGTGTTAATTATATTTATCATTTGTACATTACATCCCTAGAACTTATTTATCTTATAACTGGAAGTTTGTACCTTTTGACTGCATTCGTCCAATTCTCCCTCCCTCATGCCCTCTCTGGTAACAAGTCTGGTTTCTTCTTCTGAGTTTGTTTGTCTGTTTTTGAAGTATAATTGATCTACAGCACTATGTTAGTTCCTTTTGCTCTAACTCATAGTGATTCAATATTTCTATACATTTCAAAATGATCATCACAATAAGCCTAGTTACGATCTGTCACCATACAAAGGTATTACATACTTATTGACTATATTCCCCACACTGTACATTTCATATTCTTGACTCATTTATTTTGCAACTGGAAGTTTGTACCTCTTAATCTCCCTCACCTATTTCTTTCCTCCCCCACTTCCCTCCCTTCTGACAACTGTTTGTTCTCTGTATCTATAACTCTGTTTCTGTTTTGCTATGTTTATTCATTTGTTTTTTTGGTTTTTTTTTAGGATTCCACAGTAAGTGAGATCATACAGCATTTGTCTTTCTCTGTCTGGCTTATTTCACATAATCGCTAATTTCACTTCTAGGTCCATCCATGTTGTTGGAAATGGCAAGATTTCATTATCTTTTTATGGCTAATATTACTTTATATATACATGTATATACCATATCTTCTTTATCCATTTTTCTATTGATGAACAGTTAGACTGTTACCATATCTTGGCTATTATAAATAATGCTGCAATGAACATAGCGGTGCACATATCTTTTCAAATTGGTGTTTTTGTTTTCTTCGGATAAATACCCAGAAGTGAAAGTGCTGGATCATATGGTAGTTCTATTTTTAATTTTTTTGAGGAATATCCATACTGCTTTCCATAGTGGCTGCACTGCTTTATATTCTCATCTAGTGTATAAAGGGTTACCTTTTCTCCACATCCTCACCAACACTTGTTATTTGTTGTCTTTTGGATGATATTTATTCTGATAAGTGTGATATTTTGGATAGTAACCCTTTATTGGATATATCGTTTGAAAATACCTTCTCCTATTCAGTAGGTGGCCTTTTCATTTTGTTTAGAAGTTCCTTTGCTGTGCAAAAGCTTTTTAAAAAAGTTTGATGTAGTCCCATTTGTTTACTTTTGCTTTTGTTTTCCTTGTCTGAATAGACATATCCAAAAAATATTACTGATGCCAATGCTGAGACCACATTCCTGATGAGCTCTTTCTCCTTCCTTTTACTGCTTCACTCCCACCCTTATACCTATTCCTATTTTGTTTTTTCATTTAATATTATTTATTTTTTTATACAACAGGTTCTTATTAGTCATCCGTTTTATACACATCAGTGTATACATGTCAATCACAATCTCCCAATTAATCACACCACCACTCCCCCCGACGCTTTCCCCCCTTGGTGTCCATAGTTTTTTTCTCTACTTCAGTGTCTCAATTTCTGCTCTGCAAACTGGCTCATCTGTACCATTTTCTAGGTTCCACATATATGCGTTAATATGTGATATTTGTTTTTCTCTTTCTGACTTACTTCACTCTGTATGACAGTCTCTAGATGCATCCACGTCTCTACAAATGACCCAGTTTCGTTCCTTTTTATGGCTGAGTAATAGTCCATTTTATATATGTACCATATCTTCTTTATCCATTCTTCTGTTGATGGGCATTTGGGTTGCTTCCATGACCTGGCTATTGTAAATAGTGCTGCAATGAACATTGGGGTGCATGTGTCTTTTTGAATTATGGTTTTCTCTGAGTATATGCCCAGCATCTTATAACTATTCTTGAAGAGATCTTCCTCTTCCATCTGAAACTCTGGATTGGGCTCTATTATCAAGGAAACTGACCAAAGATGGTGCCAAAGGTGGTCTAAGGAAGCAGACTCTAAGAATGAGATTCTGGAATTAGAATCATGAAGTCTGGCTTGTAACAAATACCTCATCACTGGTGGTAGGTGGATGGAGTTTGCATAGCTCTGGCATGTAACACAGTGCAATTGCTACAGCTGTCACTGAGGTCAACTGGGATAGGATATGGGAAGAAGGAGATGAACTGGCTTGTGCAATATCTCTGGCATTTCAGAGGTACAAGAGAAATATAAATTATAAAGACTGTGGAATTGGGAGGCTATTTCTGAATACCAGTGGTGCTTTGAAGAGATGAAATAACAGGCCCAAGGCAATCAGTCACTAATTTAAAGCCAAGTATGAGAGTGAGAGAACCTCTTTGGCAGCTTTTAAAAGAACTTCAACTCTTGCAGCTGGAGGGCAGACAGATTGAAGACCAAGCATAGGACTTAATTATGAGTCACAGAACTCAAGAGTAAAGCTTAATCTCAGCCTAGGATGTATATAATCATATAATCATAATGGACATACTTAGCAGTTGGCAGAACTCTCTTATAGTTCTGTGAGTAGTTTAGTAGGAACAACTTCAGTGAAAGTGAAAGTCCATGAAACTGCCCCACTAACCCCATCTCAGCCAATATAAATAATCAAAAATAATATTGTATCCACAGGGAAATGGAAGAGATTAGATCTATTCTCAAAGCCTTAAAGTTGTAAGGATTGTGGTACCATTATATGTTAATTTAATTCATCTGTCTGATCCATGTAAAATCAGATGTATCATAAAAGATGACAGTGAATTAACCATAAAGTTAACCAGTGGCAATCCCAATTGTGACAGCTATGTCAGATACGATATCTTTAGTTGAGCAGATTAACACAGTTTTGGATATGTGGCTATTGAGATTTGGCATACATTCTTTTCCATGCATATAAAAGAAGATCAGAAGCAGTTAACACTGACTTGGGACAGACAATATACACTTACTGTCCTTGGAGCTGTGTTAAATGTCGCATAATATATTTCGTATATTGAATTTGTCTTATATTTCATTTGGGCGTGGGTCATCTGGATATCCCACAGAATATCATATATGAGATCAAGAATGGATATCCCACAGAATATCATGTTGGTTCAATATATTGTTGAACCAGAAGTGGCGATAATTATTGGTTCCTTGGTAAAACGTGTGCTCCAGAGGGTGGAGGATAAACCTCACAAATACTTAGCAATGGTGTGATTCAGAGGGGCGGGGGTTCAGTGGCCTAGGACATGCAGGCACATCTCCAAAGTAACACAGGGTGGAAGATAGACTCTACTAATATTCAGAAGCTGCCTTAGTGGTACAGTTTTTGGTTTTTTTGGTCGGGGAGTGGTCCTATGGTCAAGGTTATGGCAGGACATCCCCTCCCAGATAAAGGACAAGTTATTGCACCTGGCATCTCCTTCTACTAAGAATCATATCTCTTGGCAGACCTCTTCAGGCAGCATATTCTTCAATTGGGAATATTGCTATAACCCATGCCTCATATGACCTAGAAGCTGCTAGATTTTAAAAAGGCCTAGAGCAAAAAATGACTTGGCAAGTGGTCCAGCCGTTGTTCAAGTAGCCCGCTACTAGCCACATAGCCAGGAAGACCTCATGTATACTTCATACCTACTCCGTAAATACCATTTTATGGTAGAAAATCATGCTATATGGAGATTCTGTCAAGCCCTAATAGAAGAGCTGCAACTTCGACTCCTGAATTTCTGGAGCAAGGACATGCTATATGCAGCAAAGAACTATATACCATTCTACAGACAGATACTGGCATGCTAGTGGGCCCTCCTAGAGATGAAGCATCTAACAGTGGGATCTCAAGTGACCATGCAGCAAGAATTTTTCATCATGAGCTGGGTTATGTCAGACTACCAAGACATAAGATTGGGTAGGGTTGGCACACCCAGCATCAACCCATTATAAGATGGGAGTGACATATCCAGGATATGTAAGCTCAAGCAGGTCCAGAGGGCTCCTGAGAGCTACACAAACAAGGTAGCCAGAACTCCCTGTTACCTATCACTGTTGTGTCAGCAACCTTGCCTCAGCTCATTACCAATGGCTTTTTGATGGACACTGTGATGAACTTCTCAGAACCCTCTTCAATGGAGGGCTCAATGCCCCATCTTGCAGGGGTGCTGTGAAAAGATACTCTTCAGCTCTCATATCTTCCAGGGATTGCTTCAGCTGCATAAAGCTGCCTCCCTCATGGTCATGTCTCTTACCAATCAATGCAGATATAAAGGTGTGGTCACTTTGGCCTAACTCAGGCTAATTCTGAAGGGTCATTTTAGGTATCTGTGAGAGGTATTTATCCAGACATCTCCATGGAGTTGGCAAAGGCTGCTTTAGAACTTGACTTCTTTCCAATCCTGCTTTCTTCTTCTCCCTTTCATAGGTGTTGATCTCAAGGGGACTCTAACAAAACATCCAGTATTCTAAATACTAGAACTGAGTCTACGTCTATGGGAAGACATCCTGTGACAGACCTCATAGGAGTTTCCGGTGAGTAGGTGACAGAGGGGAATACAAAATCTGAGCTTGGTTCACAGATAAGTCAATATGTTGGTGCAACCCTAAAATGAATAGCTGATGCATTATACTTCCACTCAAGAGTGGCTTTGAAAGACAATGATGAAGGAAGGGAAACCTACCAGGGGAAGGGCTTTGGGCAGAGATCCTAGTTATTGTGTAAAGAGAGATATGGTTTGAAGTAATAATATTCATCAATTCATAGACAGTGATAAATAATTTAGATGGTTAGCCAAGGGATCTAGAAGGAGCAATAGTGTGAGATCAAGGTTAAATAAAGATGTCTGGAAGGAGATATGTAGATGGAGCGGAAAGGAAACAGGAAGCTCTTTTTATTGTACACCAGTGTGGAACCTTTATAGAAGAATCACTAAATAACCAAGTGGACAGGATGACTTGGCCATCAGTCAGCCTCTTTCCCTGACCATGACAATGATGGCATCATGAGCATGTGAATAGAGGGCCCATGGTGGCAGAGATGGAATCTATGTATATGCCCAAGAACATGTTCTCTGTCTCACCAAGATCTGTCTAGCCAATTGCTGCTCCTGAATGCCTGAGCTGTCAACAACAGAGATTAGTGCTGAATGTGTCATATGATACCATCCTGTAAGGAGACCAGTCAGCTACTGGCTGCCTTTTTTTTTTTTTTTTGCGGTACGCAGGCCTCTCACTGTTGTGGCCTCTCCTGTTGTGGAGCACAGGCTCCGGTCACGCAGGCTCAGCGGCCATGGCTCACAGGCCTAGCCGCTCTGCAGCATGTGGGATCTTCCCGGACCGGGGCACGAACCCATGTCCCCTGCATCGGCAGGCGGACTCTCAACCACTGCGCCACCAGGGAAGCCCTGGCTGCCATTTTTTAATGGGACTCTTTCTATCTTGAAAGAGGCAGACTTTATCCTGACCAGGACTGACTTGTATGGGTTCACATTTCTTGTCCATAGGACTTTGACCAATATCATACTCCAGTTGCTCATGGAGTGTTTGATTTACTGGCATGAAGTCCTGGGTAATAACATCTCACACTAAGAGTTTTTTTTTTTTTTTTTTGCAAAGAAGGTAGAGAAGTGGGCACATGACCATGGGAACGATTGATCTAATCACCTACTGTACCATCCAGAAACTGTTGTCCTAGAAAACTAATACATATGGCTTTGGGAACTAAGGGGTGAAAGAAGGAGTGGTCCCACTCACTATCATTCCCATTGACCTGCTTGGGGAATTTGTGCTTCTTGACCCTGAAACCTTAAGCTCTGTATGTCTAGAGGAGCTGGCTTTTCAGATGGGGTCCTTCACCTGTCGACACAGTAAGATTCCTAGTAAATGGAAAGGTACAACTGCTACCTGGTTGTTTTGGGCACCTAGTGGCAGTAGACCAGTAAACACAGAGCAAGAGTAATTGACCCTTGTCTTCTTTGGGAGTCAGGATATCTAGGAGCAGGAAAGAACGTGTTTGGCACTTATTTGATTCCCTAGGGTGGGGTAGGGAGGTATCTAGGTCGTCTCATGCTCATTTGTAACTGTGAATGGGCAAGTACAGCAACCACGACCTTCCTTATGATGTCCTTGTAACAGGGGTTCAACCCTCAGGGATGAGGCTCTGTGTTACTCCACTAGGTAAGCTACCAAGTCCAGTGGAAATGCTAGAGAGAGAGAGGAATATAGAAAGGGTGATAGAAGAGGGAGATGAGTACTAGTTTTTGCTATAAGACCAACTGCAGCAGCTACTAAGTTTCCTCAAGAATTGTGACCACAGAATCCTGGAGAATCTGTGCCTGGATGGGAGTAAATCTTATGTAAGAAAGAAGAGCAATGAAATGGATGCTGTAGATGCTCAGCCCAGATTCCCTTTACTGGCCCTTGTATTGTCCCCCATTTGCAAGGAGTATTAGCCACTCACAGCTCACAGCTGCCCCTTTCTCTGGAGAGTTGCCCTCAGTTGAGGTTACTGCCTCACCCAGCAGGTTACACACCTGCCACTATCCAGGGGTGGCCACAGCTAATGGCCCCAAAATTAAGGGGAACAAAAGGCTGGCTCTCTTGTCTCAAGGAGGAGCATCTTTGCAGTGCAATTTATGCTTCAGGCTCCCATTCCACCCATGTTGAGGATCAGGCCAAGGCTAGATTTTACCTGAGACCACATCTTTGCTCAGTTTTTTCTTCTCTTGTTTTTCTCCCTCCTTTGCAAGCTTTGCCTAAAAATCATGCCCTTAGTACAACTCGTGCATCCAATTTACTTTCTTACGCTCTGTTTCTAGGGAACTAGACCTAAGACAATTAAATTAGTAATAAAATAAATTCAAACAAACATATCAATAATCTTCACTTGATAGAGCAGCTTTTTTAAATTAATTTTCCCATAGCATGGTGTTTATTTTGGTACAAGCAGGAATGCAAATCCAAAGGATGTAATTTAGAGGAAACTCTGTCCTGTCTATTCTCTAGGAACTAGAACAAGGAGAATGAGAGAAGATGATTGTGGGTAAATCAAACCGTTTTCTCCTAATTACAGCTGAATAACTGGGAGCAAACTCCCATGGAAGGTTGTGATCTGCTTTTTTTTTTTTTTTTTTTTTACATCTTTATTAGAGTATAATTGCTTTACAATGGTGTGTTAGTTTCTGCTTTATAACAAAGTGAATCAGTTATACATATGTTCCCATATCTCTTCCCTCTTGCATCTCCCTCCCTCCCACCCTCCCTATCCCACCCCTCCAGGCGGTCACAAAGTACCGAGCTGATCTCCCTGTGCTATGTGGCTGCTTCCCACTAGCTACCTATTTTACGTTTGGTAGTGTAAATATGTCCATGCCTCTCTCTCACTTCGTCCCAGCTTACCCTTCCCCCTCCCCATATCCTCAAGTCCATTCTCTAGTAGGTCTGTGTCTTTATTCCTGTCTTACCCCTAGGTTCTTCATGACATTTTTTTTTCTTAAATTCAATATATATATGTTAGCATACGGTATTTGTCTTTCTCTTTCTGACTTACTTCACTCTGTATGACAGACTCTAGGTCTATCCACCTCATTACAAAGAGCTCAATTTCGTTTCTTTTTATGGCTGAGTAATATTCCATTGTATATATGTGCCACATCTTCTTTATCCATTCATCCGATGATGGACACTTAGGTTGTTTCCATCTCCAGGCTATTGTAAATAGAGCCGCAATGAACATTTTGGTACATGACTCTTTTTGAATTATGGTTTTCTCAGGGTATATGCCCAGTAGTGGGATTGCTGGGTCATATGGTAGTTCTATTTGTAGTTTTTTAAGGAACCTCCATACTGTTCTCCATAGTGGCTGTACCAATTCATATTCCCACCAGCAGTGCAAGAGTGTTTCCTTTTCTCCACACCCTCTCCAGAATTTATTGTTTCTAGATTTTTTGATGATGGCCATTCTGACTGGTGTGAGATGATATCTCATTGTAGTTTTGATTTGCATTTCTCTAATGATTAATGATGTTGAGCATTCTTTCATGTGTTTGTTGGCAGTCTGTATATCTTCTTTCGAGAAATGTCTATTTAGGTCTTCTGCCCATTTTTGGATTGGGTTGTTTGTTATTGAGCTGCATGAGCTGCTTAAAAATTTTGGAGATTAATCCTTTGTCAGTTGCTTCATTTGCAAATATTTTCTCCCATTCTGAGGGTTGTCTTTTTGGTCTTGTTTATGGTTGCCTTTGCTGTGCAAAAGCTTTGAAGTTTCATTAGGCCCCATTTGTTTATTTTTGTTTTTATTTCCATTTCTCTAGGAGGTGGGTCAAAAAGAATCTTGCTGTGGTTTATGTCATAGAGTGTTCTGCCTATGTTTTCCTCTAAGAGTTTTATAGTTTCTGGCCTTACATTTAGGTCTTCAATCCATTTTGAGCTTATTTTTGTGTATGGTTTTAGGGAGTGGAGCAGCTTTTCTTGATATCAGCACTCTGCTATCACTGTGTGGGTATACAATGACATGGGGCACAGCCCCTGCTTTCACTGAACTCACCATCTAGTTTGGAAGTAAAAATATAGATGTGTGCACAACTTAAACTTGAGACTCAGTGCTAGATGGTACCAAACTGACAAGACGTAAAATTGGAGTTCAGAAAAAAAGAAGTGTCTTCCTTAGAGAGCTACATACTTGAAAGTAACTATCAAAATGTTTGTTATATGAAAGAATTTTCACTACCATAATTTGAAAATTTGTGTAATGTTGACAATGTGTACTAAAGTGACTAAGTCAGTGAAATGTTGTTAATTTACTGCATTAATAAGAGTTGAAATAAAGCATATACATTTCCAAAATATTAGCATCTGGATCGATGATCTCATGCTATAAGTTGTTTATTCAGAACTGAGCTGAAGCTCAAAGTGTAGTACCCAGATGCTGCTGTACACCGAGAGGACAGAGCATGTTGCTTCTCTTCCTCCGTAGCTGTCAGAGAGCAACCATAGGGGGCAATGCAAGCTCAGCAGTAGCATTCTCAGCTCCCTGTCTTTTCAAAGCTTTGCTGCTTTATTATTCTTGCTTAAAACAGGCTGAATCTTTACAGTTTCACAATGTCTTAAACTGCATAATTACTTTAAGGTTTGGGGCAAGCCATATGTAGAAAAGTAAAAGAGTTGAATATAAAGAAAAATATTTTATAAAGATACAAAGAGTAAATGGGGAGGGACAGGGTTTGAGTTTACAGTTGATACAAAAGTAGAACAGAAGTTTGTAGCTAGTACACAAGGAGTCTAATCTACTCCACTAATTTTTGTCTGTCAAATTCCTGTTTTCTGAAAAGAGAAGTCTGTGGAAAAGCAAACTAATTCTTATTTAAATTTTGTTATATTTCTTAATGAATTTGGTGTCTGAATACTGTGAATGAAGAGACAGTTGTTGAACAAATAAAATAGTTCTCACAAATCATTTGAAGGGGCATATGCATTTCACATATTTCTGTGCTCTTATCTTAAGGTTCCAGAGTTAGTGTACCAACATATGAATATGGATACATATTGATGAGTATGATTTTCTTGCCCATCATTATAAAAATATCTTTCCTAGTTGAACAGTTAATGAAATGATGAGAAAATCTGAGGTGAACATTAGCAGTCTACTTTCATTTTGTTTCATCAAAAAGAATCTCTTTTACAATTACTATTTACTTGCAATAACTGCAGCAGAAAATGATTTAATGTTCAACATGTGCATTAAAATGTATTTGCTTTTTTTAATATGTAAAAGCTGATGGAAATTTCATTTAAGCACAATTCCTGTATCACAGATTTTAAGCAAAATGAAAGGAAGTTAGGGTATCATTTAAACATGGCTATAAAAATAATTTCTTTCAGTGGCTAGAGGGAAGGAAGGATTGGTCAAAGTAATTTTTATCTTTGATGGGATTCCCCACTAGTCTGCTCTCTTATTTGGCTTAATGCATGCCACAATAATCATGCTATTTCTTCCTAGCATTTTTCTAGCTCACAGTGGTAAGAATAATTGAATGGTGTTTATATTCTAAAGTGCCTTTTCTCACTAAGCTCAGAAGTTCTTTCTGAGTATTAATTCTTACAGTATTTTTGTGTGGAACACAAGGATGTGTATTATTATCTTGTTACCCCCCTTCTAACAACAAGGATAGTGAGGCACATATGCAGTAAATGATATACAAGACAGAGTCAGGGTGCCAGAAGCAGATCACAACCTGACTTCCAGTTCATAAGCCAGACCATACTTTCTAGGAATTATTAACATACTTGAGGATTGAATCCTGGCAAGTAGTAGCTATCTTCTAAGTCCTTGTTTTCAGTCCTAGAACGTTAACATTGATAAGAAGGAAAAATTTAATAACTTGGAGTAGGTTAATTCTGTTGCATCCTGGATAATACAGAGATTGTAAACAAGCAAGTTGTAAATAACTGCAATAATAGGAATGTTATTGATAATAATTTGAAGTGTAAATGTTTAATGGCACAGATATAAAGTTCACAACAATTAACACAAATTTTAAAAAAACCTTTAAAATAACAGCCAGCTTAGAGGCTGCTAGAAAGAAAAAAAAAAGAAATAGTTATGTAATTTGGATGTAGAATTATAGGTGTTTAAATTTATGGGATAGACCCTAACCATGTCAGAGGTTTCAGAGACTCAAAGTGAATTCCAGCTAGGAGACTTATCTTTTCTAAAGGGCATCCTTTGCTTGTGTCTGTAACTGGATAACTTTGAAATCATGAAATCCCACTTCTGCCAATTATTACTACAGAGAAATTTCTTCACACATGCACAAAAAATTTATTGGTTGAGGCTTAAAGATGTTCAGGTAGGCCTGGAACATGATATATACTCAATATATGTTATTTAGCAAATACATGAATTCTCTTTTGAGAATTCTTACCCAAATTATTTTAATCTTTTTAAAGTATGATAATAGTATCACAATTTTATATATATATGTATATATGTATTTAAGCTTTATTGTCTTTTAGAGATATCTAAAAGATATTATCTATTCTCCCATTTACATATGAAATAATTTGAAGTTTCTGATTTGCTTAAGCATAAATCTGGAGGGTATGAGGGGTATATGAATCAAGATTGACCATGATTTAAATATTGCTAAAGCTGTATGATAGGTGTATGGGAAGTCAAGTATATTCTTTACTTTTGTTTATATTTAAAATTTTCTATAATAAAAATGTTTTAAGTATAAAAAGTTATATCCACATATATTAGGTAAGAGATTATTTTTAATCTATTATAAGAAAATACATCTCACCTTTCTGGAATTTAGCTGTATGGGAAACTCATCTATCTAGAACATGGTCAAGGAGAGTGATGTCAGCATCATGGTGGTGTGAGAAGCTTCCTTTCCTTCACTCTTTCAATCTACAACTAGTAAGACATCTATAACTCAACAAAGGTTCCCCTGCCCAGTACACCAGGACAACAGAGAGATTTGCATGTCTATACATCTGAAGGTGGGTGGACTTCAGAGAAGGCAGAATGAAGGAACAGTGGAGGCAGAGCCTATGATTCTGTCACCTGTGCCCACAGAGAACTGGGCAGCAGCAGCAACAGGGTCCAAGACCCTGGTCCCTCCAGCCTTGGCACTCCTGTGACTCTGGCCCCTGCTAGTGGTGGTGGTGCCCACAAACCTGACAACTCTAGAAGCAGTGGAGACACCTTTGATCCTGAACCCCCCCCCCATTATCCCCATCACCCCACTGTAGTAGCAGTGCCCACAACCAAGGAGAACTTGGATGCAGCATAGTCCATCTCACTGTCCCCAGCAGTGATACTCGTGTCAGCAGTGACCCTGGTAGCAGCAAGATAACTGTGAGGCACAAACAGAGACAACAAGGGCACCACCAGTGACACCTCTGGCAGAGGTGGTGGAGGTTGGAAAGTGACACTTCTCAAGTGTAGCCAGAGGCAGCTCAGGTAAGAGAAACCAAAAACTGTGCTATAGTGCCACCTACTGAAAAACAAAAGAAAAGCCTCTAAGTACCAACCTGTTGAACTAGAATCAAAGTAAAAAAAAGTTTTACCTAAATAAGAAATGTGTTCACTATTTCAAATGAGCCACCAGAGGAATAAATCATTAAGCACCATGAAAAACCATGGTAACATGGTATCACAAAAAGAAAAAAAAAATACAATTCTCCAGAAGCCAAGTCTGTGATCTAACACTTAGAGAATTCAAATTAACTGTCATGAAGGAATTCGACAAGCTATGAGGAAACTCAGAAAGGCAGTTCAATGAGCTCAGGAATAAAATTAATGAACAAAAGTGATATGTTACCAAAGCGGTTGAAACTCTAAGAAAGAATCAAACAGAAATACTAGAGCTGAAGAAATCAATAGATGAGATGAAGAATGCTATAGAAAGCATTGAAAATGGTGCAGACCATATAAAATCAGAGAGAATCAGCAAGCTTAAAGGTAGAAATCTAGAAATTATTTAAATAGAATCTTCATTTTAAAAGTGAAGAAAGAAGGGACGGGACATGATACTCGCAGCAAATGGCAGACAAAAGAAAACAAGGGTTGCCATACTTATATTAAACAAAATAGACTTCAAGCCAAAAAAGGTAACAAGAGACAAAGATGGACATTATATATTGATAAAGGGAATAATCAATCAAAAAGACATAACACTTATTAATATATGTGCACCTAACATAGGAGCATCAAAATATATAAAGTAAGTATTAACGGACTTAAAAGAGAAATTAACATCAAAACAATAATAGTAGGGACTTTAACACCTCACTTATATTAATGAATAGATCATCCAGACAGAAAGTCAATAAGGAAACATCAGTCTTAAATCAAACATTAGACCAGATTGAAATAATAAATTTATGAAGAACACTCCATCCAAATGCAGCAGACTACACATTCTTCTCAATGCAAAAGGAACAGTCTCAATGATAGACCATATGTTGGGACACAAAACCAGTCTCAGTAAATTTAAGAAGATTGAAATAATATCAAACATCTTTTTCAACTACAATGGCATGAAACTAGAAATCAACTATAAGAAGAAAGCTGGGAAAAATCACAAATATGAGAAGACTAAACATCATGCTACTGAACAACTATTCGGTCAAGGAGAAGTCAAAAGAGACATAAAAAATAGAGAAGACAAATGAGAATTAAAATATGACATGCCAAAATCTATGGGATGCAGCAAAATTAGTACTAAGAGGGAAGGTTATAACAATAGAGGTCTTCCTCAAGAAACAGGAAAAATCTCAACTAAACAATCTAACACTATACTGAAAGAAACTAGAAAAAGAAGAGCAAATGAAGCCCAAAATCAGTGAAAGGAAGGATATAATAAAAACCAGAGTGGAAATAAGTGAAACAGAGACTAAAAAGACAATAGAGAAGATCAATGAAGCTAACAGCTAGCTCTTTGAAAAGAAAAACAAGATTGACAACTTTTAGCTAGACTACTAAGAAAAAAAGAGAAGATTGAGATAAATAAAATGAAGATTGAGATAAATAAAATTAGAAACAAAAGAAGAAAAATTACAATGGATAACACAAAAATCAAAGAATTATAAGAGATACTATGAACAAATTAGATAACCTAGAAGAAATGGATAAATTCTTAGAATCATACAACCTTCCAAGACTGAATCATGAAGAAATAGAAAATCTGAATAGACTGATCACTAGTAAGGAGATTTAAACAGTAATCAAAAACCTGCCAAAAAACAAAAGTCCGGAATGAGATGGCTTTCAAGCTGAATTATAACAAACAATCAAGGAAGATTTAGTGCCTATCCTTCTCAAACTCTTCCAAAAAATTGAAGAGGCGAGAATGCTTCCTGACTCATCTTATGATTACATCAACATTACCCTTATACCAAAACCAGACAAAGACAACACAAAAAAGAAAATTACAGACCAATATCTCTGATGAACATAGATGTAAAACTTTTTAACAATATATTAGCAAACTGTATACAACAGTACTTTAAAGGAATCATACACCATGATCCATTGGGATTTATTCCATGAATGCAAAGATAGTTCAACATCTGCAAATCAATCAAAGTGATATAACACATTAATAAAATGAAACATAAAGGCATATCATCACAATAGATGTAGAAAAAGCATTTGGCAAGATTCAACACCCATTTATGATAAAAATGCTCAATAAAATAGGTATACAATGAATGTACAGCAACATAATAAAGGCCATGTGTGACAGACCCATAGCTAACATAATACTCAATGGTGAAAAACTGAAAGCTATTCCTCTAATATCAGGGACAAGACAAGGATGCCAACTTTTGTTACTCTTATTCAACATAGAATTGGAATTCCTAGCTATAGCAGTTAGGCAAGAAAAAGAAATAAAAGTTATTCAAATTGGAAAGAAAGAAGTAAAATTGTCACTATTTGTGGATGACATAATTTTATGTATAGAAAACCCTAAATACTCCACCAAAAAAAGGTTAGAATAAAATACAGTACAGTTACAGGGTACAAAATCAATATACAAAAATCTGTTGGGTTTCTGTAAGCTAACAACAAACTAGTAGAAATAGAAATTAAGAAAACAATCTCATTTACAATTGCAGTAGAAAGAATGAGATACCTAGGAATAAATTTAACCAAGGAGGTGAAAGATCTGTATGCAGAAAACTATAAGATGTTGAAAGAAATCGAGGACACAAAGAAATGAAAAGATATTCTATGCTCATGGATTGGAAGAATAAACATATTAAAAATGTCCAGACTACGTAAAGCAATCTATAGATTCAATGCAATCCCTATCAAAATCCCAATGATATTTTTCACACAAATAGAACAGAAAATCCTAACATTTGTATGGAACCACAAAAGGTCCTGAATAGCCAAAGCAATCCTGAGAAAAAAGAACAAAGCCGGAGTTATCATAATCCCTGATTTTAAATTATACTACAAAACTGTAGTAATGAGGGCTTCCCTGGTGGCGCAGTAGTTGGGAGTCCGCCTGCCGACGCAGGGGACGCGGGTTCATGCCCCAGTCCGGGAGGATCTCACATGCTGCGGAGTGGCTGGGCCCGTGGGCCATGGCCGCTGAGCCTGCACGTCTAGAGCCTGTGCTCCACAGCAGGAGAGGCCACAACAGTGAGAGGCCTGCGTACCACAAAAACAAAACAAAACTATAGTAATATAGCTATCAAAACAGCATGGTGTTGGCAGAAAAAGAGACACACAGATCAATGGAACAAAACTGAGAGCCCAGAAATAAACCCACATGTACATGAATAATTAATTTATGACAAAGGAACAAAGAACATACAATGGAGAAAGTATAGTCTCTTCAATAAATGGTGTTGTGAAAACTGGACAGCTACATGCAAAAGAATGAAATTAGACCAATGTTTTATACCACAAAATTAACTCAAAATGGATTGTAGACTTGAATGTAAGACTTGAAATCGTAAAACTCCTGGAAGAAAACATAGGCAGTACACTCTTTGATGTTGGTCTTAACAGCATCTTTCTGGATATTCCCTTGTCCCCTCAGGCAAGGGGAACAAAAACAAGAATAAACAAGTGGAACTACATCAACTCAAAAGCTTGTCCACAGCAAAGGAAACCATCAACAAAACGAAAAGACAACCTATGGAATGGGAGAAAATATTCACAAATAATTTATCCAGGGAGGAGTAAATATCCGAAAAATATAAAGAACTCATACAGCTCAACAGCAACAAAACAAACAACTCAATTTAAAAATGGGGAAAAGATCTGACTAGACATTTTCCCAAGGAAGACATACAGATGGCCAACAGACATAGGAGAAGATGTTCAACATCACTAATTATTAGGGAAATGCACATGAAAACTACAATGAGATATCATTTCATGCTCCTTAGAATGAGTATCATCAAAATACAAGAAATAACAAGTGCTGGAGAGGATATGGAGAAAAGGGAACGCGTATTCACTGGTGAACCCTTATTCACCAGTATAAGTTGGTGTAGCCACTATGGAAAACAGTGTGGAAATTCCTCAAAAAACTAACAATAGAACTGCCATATGATCCAGCTGTTCCACTTCTGGATATTTATGTGAAAAATGTAAAAACACTTATTCAAAAAGATATATGCACCCCTATGTTTATTGTAGCATTATTTACAATTGCCAAGATATGGAAACAACCTAAGTGCCTGTTGACAGATGAATGGATATAAAAGATGTGGTGCATATGTATAATGGAATACTACTCAACCATAAAGAAGATAAAACCTAGTCATTTGCAACAGATGAATGGACCTTGAGGTTACTATGCTAAGTGAAATAAGTCAGACAGAGAAAGACAAATACCTTATGATTTCACTCCTATGTGGATTATAAAACAAAATTAAAACAAATGAACAAACAGAACAAAACAAAAACAAACACACAAATACAAAGAACAGATTGGTGGTTACCAGAGGGGAAGCAGAGTAGGGAGAGGGCAAAAATAAGTAAAGGGGGTCAACTGTATGGTGATGGATGGAAACCAGACTTTTGGTGGTGAACACACTGTATGTAGTATATACAGAGGTTGAATTATAATGCTATACACATGAAACCTGTATAATGTTATAAACCAGTGTTACCTCATAAAGAAAACAGTAAATAAAATAAAAGTGAATGTATGGAAAAAAAGAACATAGTCAAAAAATAAAACATACTCACGAAAAAGGGGTCCCTCAGAAGTCAATATGACTATCATAAGATAGTATACTGACACATATTATTATTTGAGGCATTCTAATAAAAGATGCTATTTAACTAGGTTAAAAGAATTAATAGTTTGAGCATTCATAGACTTAGGGTCAAATACTTGTGCTAGAATTTACTAACTTGGTAATTTATTTCAGTTCTGTAAGTTTCCATCTCCTCATATATAAAATGGATGACAGTATCTACCTTAAAGGGTTTTAATGAAGTTTGCAAGTGATTAAGATTTTGTCTGGTACTTGGTAAGTGTTTCATAAATGGTAGCTAAAAGTTTTAAGCTTGATTATCTCATTTTTGAGACCACTCAAAATTAAAGTCGGAGACAGTTATATGATTTTCAATGAAGGATGAGACCCTTGAGATCACCTAGTAGGAAAACATGGTCAGAAAAATCCACAAGAAGAAATAAGCTACTTTATAAAGGCAAGAATTGAGTCTCTTTTAGTATGAGTACCCCAAACCCTACATTCCTTGCTAATGCTTTTGTATGCCTTTGCATTACAACATGGGGCAATAAGGGAGATAGTGATCATAGAGAATTATTAAGAGAAGTTAACACACAAACCTGACATCTCTAAGGCTAAACACAATAAAAGTTTGTTTTCCACTCCTGTCACAAGCCATTGTAAGTCAGAAAGTTCACCTGGGAAGTTCTTCACTCAGACTCCTTTCTCTTGGCTCCATCACACTCTGGGATATCCTTGGAATTCTCTGATGGATTCACTTCATTTGTTCAATCAGTACATAAAAGAAAAGGATCATGTGAGATATTTTAGGGGTCATGCCTGGAAATGAAATTCATCTTTTTCATCTACATTCTATTGGCCATATCCCCGGCTACAGTGCACCTAGGAGATGTAGTCTTCCTGTGTATCCACAGTGTGCGGACCATAGACCATTGTCTCTGCTACAGTAGACAGTGAAAGAAGTGTCTTACCAGTTCTAGGAAGTTTTATACAAAAATAGGGTGAATTATGTATCCTTATGTAATCTCTGCTGGATTGTAAGCTCTCTGAGCCTGGGGACATGACTTGGTCATTTCTTACTTCCAGCTAGTGCTCAGTAAATAGTTTAAGGTAAATAGTAGGTTTTTTGTTTTGTTTTGGTTTGGTTTTTTGTGGTACGCGGGCCTCTCGCCACTGTGGCCTCTCCCATTGCGGAGCACAGGCTCCGGACGCACAGGCCCAGCGGCCATAGCTCACGGGCCCAGCCTTTCCACGACACGTGGGATCCTCCTGGACCGGGGCACGAACCCGTGTCCCCTGCATCGGCAGGCGGACTCTCAACCATTGTGACACCAGGGAAGCCCTAAATAGTAATTTTGTTAAGTAAATAAATCGAGAAACCCTGGTAGATTCTGTATAATTTTATATTTATGGCATTTCAGTTTGGAAATAAGTCTGTCTAGTATTAAAGACAAAGCAAGTTGTAAAAGAAAGAATTCAGTGTGATCTTGAATACCTTTACACATTAGTTGAATAATAGAATCAATATAGCTTACTGTAGTTGAAACATTAGAAAAGTTTTAGACATTTTACTGGACCACATAAATTATGACCTTACTCCTTGGGCTGGAATTTGCTTAAAGATAATATAAATAAATATGGATTATATAAAATTCTAAAAAAGGAATCTAAGAGTATCTGTATAAAAAGATTTATCTACTCCTTGCCTCCAAAAAATATCTGAAAATGATTTCATTTTTCTAAGTATTCCTTTCCTTCCTAAATCTGGAATTTTAGAACTGAAAGATAAGAAGCTCCACTCTCCTAATTTTCTTCTGGTGGTCAAGAGAGAAATGAGAAGAATTTAGTTCATTTACAAAAAAAGTAAATAAATATTTTAAAATTTATTAGCACAAGAGGTGTAGCAGAACAGATAAGTATTGCAGGAAGTGGATATGGTAGCTTGGTGACCGGGTAGAAGAATCATCCAAGACAAAATGACAGACTCAGCAGCGGTTCACTGTTTGACAGTGAGATTTTGGACAATACCGTCAGGATAAAGTACTTTTCATGCTAAATTCATTTATAGGCCTCAGGCTTGGGGATGACTCAGACCACCGATGAGAATTATAGACAATGACATAATTTTGAAAGAAGATAATAGAGTGGAAGAAATGAGTAAATGTTTTTGTAAGTAACAGTGACAACAATAAAACAATAATAAAACCATTAAAATGGAAGGGTTACACTAGAATGTACTATAGATGTTGCTGTAGATATTTTTGCCATCTCTATGATTGATTCTGGTGAATCTTACTTCAGTTCGATACTTTTGTCACCTGTCTACAACACAGAATTAAAAAAAAAGAAAACTGATGTACAAAATACCAACAAAAATTATTGCTGAACATAGTTATTTCAACTTATTTGAAATATAATGGTCCCTGAACCTCAGTGAAGTTTGGAAACTGCTGGAAAACTATCGAGAAAGCAAATAGAGATATTTTAAAGGCATAGCTAAAAATAGGCGATTTTTTTAGACTTTAGATTCAGTACCATTTTCTTTAAAATTCAAAACCATATTTGTTAGAGTTCTGGCATAAGGCATCTGAGGAAGTTGCTGCCAGAAGATTTTTGCTCATCTCAAAACAAACAAACAAAAAAGAAAACAATAGGCTTGGTAATAGATACTGTTTGATGTGAGAGATTGGCTGTATATATTCAGTAGAAACGGAAATCAGTGGAAATTCTAAAATTTATGAAATAAAACACATTGTTGACTTTGTTTTTTCCAAATTGAAATTATTGGTTGGACTTAATGGCAGTTGGCTTCTTTATTTTTTTTTTTTATTTTTTTGGCTTCTTTAAAGTAACTAAATTGACAACCAAAAAGTGAAAGCCTGTTTTTAAGTTCTTTTCATGTCTTTCACCACCTAAAACATATCTATGCATAATGAACTTTAAAATGCATGCTTTTTATATCCTCTGCCACAATTATCGTTTACAGATTTTAACTCTTATAAAGGATCTCTGAGAAATAATTTCTAAATACTGCTTACCCTGTGCACACGCATGTGCACACACACACACACAGATACACACATTAAATGTGCATCAGGAAGATGTGTAAGGGTTATATCTTTATATTGACTGAGTTATTTAATATCGAAGATTAGTCTTTTTTCTATTTTTATTGAAATTAAGCAATATTTTAAAGGAGTCCTTTAGTCATCTGACACAATCTAAAATACCTTCATTTTCAATCTCTGTGGAGTTAAGCGGAAACCGGTGTACTGCCTTCTGCTTTCTTTCATGAATAGAATTTAGTTGTACTAAGGTAATGGTGCAAATTTACAATATCCATAAAAGCACCGTTATTGTATTGCTTTGCCTAATGCATTAGGAAAAGAAGACCACTTGGCAGACACCACATATCTACAAACAAACAAAATGCACTAAAATCAAAATTGCATTACTTTTGTCAATAATTTGTGTTATAATTTTTATGGCAAAAATTAATAGAAAGGATTCCTTAAATAAAAATGGGTTTGACATTTTCCTTTTGTTGTTGCTGCCCTGATTGTGTTTACATCCAGTCATTTATTGCCCATTAAAGAAGTAATGCTATGTTAATGTAAGGGGGAAAAAAATCAATGCTACTGAAATCAGTAGCTGTGGGGAAACAGTGCAGCAGCTGGTTTGCAAACAGTGAGCCCATATAGATCAATGAAATTACAAGCTGAATCTGCTGATGCTCACAAACTGCTCCAGCAGTGTGCTGTCTAACCTTTTTTCAAGTTCAAAAGCTCTAGAATCCCAGTGATAACTAAAGGGAAAGCAGGGCAAAGGCAACCAGGAGACAATGACAAGGCACCTGGAGTATTTTACTGTGATATGTGATGTTCTACTTTTGCATCTACCAGGGTAACTACATACCTTTAACCTGTAGAAAAGCCCTATAATCTATAAATGAGCCACATAGAGAGCTTTCACATCCCAGAAAATCTCTACCTTAAGAGGATTCCTTGACCTGGAACATCAGAAGTCTCCTTGATACTTCACAAATCTGCTTGTTGAGCTAAATTCCAGAAACTATTAATCTGTGAGATAATGTTGGGATTCTAGAATATATGATGTGTTGGGTTTGTTGACTTATTATGGTCTCTAAAGTTTTATTTATTATGAGATATTATTATATCCATTGAGCCTTAGCTTTTTGATAACAAATCACTGATCAGATACATTCACATTTAATATTTGAAAAAGACAACAAATTTTCCATCTCAATAAACTGATTTTTAGTGTCAATTTAAATGACAGTAGTAAGTGTTTTTCCCTATGAATATTGAATTTTCAAATTTTTTTTTAGTTAAGCCTTCCTTGGGCACTCAGGTGTATTTTAAATGTATTTCCTAAGACACACAAAAACTTTAACATAAGGAGTGTTAACTGACACAAAGAGAGGGAAGTCAGTATTCACAGAAGAGAATCATAACAACTTGTTGATGAATTAAAAAGCAATAAGCTAATTCTGTTTAAAACCAGAAGTGATCTTTGACATTGACACACGTAACGTGGTTTTTCTACCACCTGGACAGGATAAATGACTTACCCAAGATCACACATCTATTAAATGGTAATACTGGAACTTAGATCCAAACATTTCTAGGTCAATGGGCAGTGCTGTCCCCACCACATGATGCTACCATTAACATTGATTTGGGTGGGAAAAAAGGAAGAGAATGTGGAAGGCAGAAGAAAGTAGAATGCAGATTTTCCTGGGAGGCTTTTATTCAAGTGTATACAGATATATATTTGTATATATAAGTGTATACAGATATATATTTATCCATAAAATCATATGGAATAAAGTTAATCATAAAATATTATTCCTACTTAAATTCTTCTTAATCCAGTTGTTGACAAGAAGAACAAAAAGGTTTTTATCCCCTTCCTTCCTCTCTCCCTCCCTAAACCAATTAAAGAAAATGCAAAACAAAACTAGTGGTTATAGGGCCAACCTAAGGCAAGCCTGTCAGCAAGGCTGACCATACTCCATCTCCTCCTCAAATATGCACTGAGTAAAAATGTCCTGAGAGGCACAAGACGTGCTTTCATTGAACCCTAGTTCAGTAATTATATTGATTTAAATCATTCTGTCTGTCTCAGTCCTCTAAGATAGTGACACCAGAGTGACATGATCTTTATGGGACTGGCTCATGTTGTAATGGCAGAAATCTCAGCTAAATAACACAATTGGCAACTCTCATAATTCAGGCTCCTTATTCAAATCTACCTGGATTTTTATTCAAAATCACTTCTTTTGTATGATTCTTTAAAAATTAATACAATTTTTAGTGGATGAGATAAACAGGAGTTATATTCTTTTCCATATAAAGAATACTCACACGAGATAAATTGTTACATTTTAGGGTGTATACATTTAAAAAATAATGTCAACAATAAGCAGAGTATTGATGCTATCTCCTAAGTAATTTTAGAAAAGCTAAATATGAGCAATACCTATATTTTACCTATTAATATTTTAGGTAGTGTGACCCCTGCTAAACACACCAAGTGATACAATTAAAAATTATAATATTTTAAATATTCTCATATTTTCAAATTTTCAAAATATTTTCATTTCTTCATTTTGATATCCTAATGAATACTGTGAGGCAAGAAGATTGGATATTATCGGATATTATCCAGTTCAGAGAAGAATATGAAGAGGTCAAGTCAACTAATCAGAGATGAGAACTCAACTCTGGGGAACAACTCCATTATTTCATTATTGCCTCTCTTTTATACTTTGAGTTGCAATATATGAAGTAAGAAAAAAACTGAAGGATGAGGTGAAAAATTTGCTCCTCATACTGTATGAGTATACTTATGATTCTGACCCAGAAAGAAAAAGACATTCAGGGTCTTTAAACTCGGGTAATGGAGTAAGTTTACATTTCAAAAATAATTTTCCAGGACTTTTTAAAGAGCAATGTATTAACACGTGGCAGAGCATCACAGAGTTATTGCAAAGTCTTCACAAAGAAGACAAGAAATCATTAAATATACAATCGTGCTGTACTGTAGCTGTGGAGGATGGTTGATGAAGCAGATGGAAGTATCATGGAGTTTATTATATCTGCAACATGGGGGAGGTATTTCCAAGTAATTCTGCACCTGGCGAATGTCCTTTTTCCAGCTAAAAGCCAAATAATATCATCTCCTACCACCATCACCAAAGAGTAGAGACGTGCAGGGCAAGTGGACAGAGGGCAAAGAAAAAGCAGTGGGTATAGCTGACAGGCAAGATCTAGACAAAAACAAAATAATAAACTAAAGAGAACACAGTCAGGTACTTTCTTTTAATACATTAATGATTAATGGTTTTATAAGTTCTTAGGATTAGTTAATATTAGAGATATATATATTATTTGTAATAGTAATTGGTATGTTTGCTTAAGTTGACTCTAGGTAAAATGTACATAATTCATTTCACAGTGTGGCTTTTTACTTATTCTCAGCTAATCCGTCTGTTAACATTATACAGTTCTGAATTAACATAATCTATTAAGAATGGTAAAATAAAAGAGAGCTATCTGAATTGGGTAGAAACCATTATATAATTGTAATCACAATTGCGATGTTGAACAGAAAAAGACAAGAAAAGCTGCCTTCTTTCAGCATGCTGCCTTAATAAGGACTCATCCTTTCCGATTGTGCCATTCTTCCTAGTTTTATAATATATAAATCATCAAGATTTTTTTTGATACTTTCTACATTACAAGACTCATTGGTTGAATGATTAAATTGAATGATGGTATGGATATATAGCTCTAACCAGTGTGTGTGTGTGTGTGTGTGTGTGTGTGTGTGCAAATAAACGTTGGTTAGAAATTGATTTAGATGTCACATTTATAGACTTAGTTCTTTTTAAAAATTTGTGTCAACTTTATATAAATATACTACATCTAATTTGATCATTTTTGACAGTTGTTTACACCCATGAAATACCTCCACAGTTAGATACAGACCATTTCCATCACACTCAATATTCCTTGCGTCCCATTGCCCTATTGCAGACCATTCCTCCTGTCACTCACAATTCCAGGCAAACATTGATTTTTTTTCAATTTTATATTGAAGTATAGCTGATTTACAATATTGTGTTAGTTTCAGGTGTACAGTAAAGTGATTCAGTTATACATATACATATATCAATTCTTTTTCAGATTCTTTTCCCATATATGTTATTACAGAATATTGAGCAGAGTTTCCTGTGCTATACAATAGATCCTTGTTGATTACCTATTTTATATATAGTAGTGTGTATATGTTAATCCCCAAATCCTAATTTATTCCTCTCCCTGACCTTTCCCCTTTGGTAAACATAAGTTTGTTTTGGAGGTCTGTGAATCTGTTTTGTAAATAAGTTCATTTGTATCATTTTTTTTTTTTTAGATTCCACATATAAGTGATATCATGTGACATTTGTCTTCCAGTGTCTGACTTACTTCATTTAGTATGATAATCACTAGGTCCATCCATGTTGCTGCAAATGGCATTATTTCATTCTTTTTTATGGCTGAGTAATATTCTATTGTATATATGTAATACATCTTCTTTATCCATTCCTCTATCAATGGACATTTAGGTTGCTTCCATGTCTTGCTATTGTAAATAGTGCTGCAGTGAACACTAGGGTGCATGTATCTTTTTGAGTTATGGTTTTCTCTGGATATATGCCTAGGAGTAGGATTGCAGGATCATATGGTAGTTCTATTTTAGTTTTTTTAAGGAACCTCCATACTGTTTTCCATAGTGGTTGTACCAATTTATATTCCCACCAACAGTGTAGGAGGGTTCCCTTTACTCCACACCCTCTCCAGCATTTATTGTTTGTAGACTTTTTGATGATGGCCATTGTGACTGGTGTGAGTTGATATCTCACTGTAGTTTTGATTATTAAATTAAGGTTATGCATTTTAGGAAAGAATACTATAGAGGTGATTTGTCCTTTGCAGTCTATCATATCAGGGGGTGCATGATGCTGATATATCTTATCATATTAACCATGATCACTTGATTAAGTTAGTGTCTGCTGGGTTTCTCCATTGTTATTTTTGTTTTTAATAGATAAATATCTTGGAGGATACATTATTATTTAATGTAATTATTAATATGCCTGAATTTATGTCTATTATTTTCTCTTTTTCCTTATTTTATTGGGGGGGCATTCTTTTTCTTTTGCCTTTGGATTATTTTAATACTTTTTCCATCTAGTTTATTTTTTGGCTTTTGTGTGTGTGGTGTATGTGTGACAGTACCATGATTTCGTGTTGTCAGTGTTTTGCACTTTGGCTATTCTAATAGGCATGCAGTGATATCTTATCATTGTTTTCTTTTCTTTTCTTTTTTTAATATTTATTTATCTATTTGGCTGTGCTGGGTCTTTAGTTGTGGCACGTGGGATCTTCGTTGCCATGCGAAGGATCTTTGTTGTGGTGTGCAGGGTCTTTAGTTGCAGCATGTGGGATGTTTCAGTTGCGGCATGTGGGCTCTAGTTCCCTGACCAGGGATTGAACCCGGGCCCCCTGCACTGGGAGTGCAGAGTCTTAACCACTGGACCACCAGGGAAGTCCCTCATTGTTATTTTTATTTGCATTTTCCTAATGACATATAATGTGGAGCATATTTTCATATAATTATTTGTCAACTGTATATCTACTTTCATAAGGTATCTGTTCAGGTCTTTTGCTCATTTTTAAATCAGATTGTTATTTTCATTTTTATTGAATTAAATATTATATTTTTTAATTCGAAAATTTTATTAGGTTTATTTTGTATTTCTAAGCTAAAATTTCCTATCTTTTCATCCATTACAGGCATATTTTCCTTTACCTCAGTGAGCACATTTCTAATAGCTGCTGTAAAATCTTTGACAATTTCAACAACTGGGCCATCTTGCAGTTGACTTATACTTATTTGTTTCTTGCTTGAGACTGTCATATTTTCCTAGTTCTTTGAATATAGAATAATTACACATAGTTTCCTGGATGTTGGACATGTCATGTTTTGGATCCTCTGGATTCTGCTCTATTTTTCAAAGAGTGGTATTGTTTTGTTTTTAAAAGCAATTAGCTTGATTAGACTCAAACTTCAAACCTTGTCCCACTTGTGGTGGGCAGCAGCTTTGATCACTGACTCTTTTCTTTACTGTATTCCCCCTTACTCTCTGGTTGCCCTAGTCGTGCATGTCCTTCCTCTGGTTCAACTAGCCAGAAAACATGGTGAATATTAGAGTTTTAGCAACCCTTCTCCACTGGTGTAACTGTGAATGCCCTCAGGGCAAAGCTACAAAAACAGGGCACTCTATGCCAGTCGCTTTTTCCAAGTTTCACCTTCCCTGTACAATCCATCTGCTTTGTTTACTTTCCAGAGCCCTAGAATGTTAGGTTTTTTCCTTTGTTTTTTTTTTCTCTATTTTGTTTGTTTCTCCCTGTGAATCTCTAGTTGTAATCTACAGGAGTGCAGGAAGTTTTATATCACAAGCATACTCCTCCATAAAAGTAGCAGAGCCTTAGGCCATTTAATTCTTGATGACAGACATGTATCTTACTCAAAGAAATAAAAGGATGCTTGGGATAGCTGAAATGCTCTGCTGCCTGACATATGAATATGATTATGATTATATTTCTATTAACAGACATTGAATATCTCTAGCAAGTGAATGCAGTTGATAGTCATCTTAATCAGGGAAGATTATTTTACAAAACAAAGCTCCAAGGGAGAAAAAAATGGAGCAGTTTGAGAATGAGTAGTTTTTGCTTGGCAACATATAATTTGAATAAACTCTCATGGCTGAGAAATGAGAGATGATAGAGCTAAGTCACTCTGATCTATATAGCCTTCCAAATTTTTTATGTTTGTCACATTTTATTTCTTATCTCATATGATAACCATCTGAATCTTAAGTTGCTTCTACTGGTGACTAAAACTGAGGAGGCAGTATTGTGTAGTGAATAAGTCAGATTTTTATATTCACATTACAGCTCCACCACTTCCTAGTTCTATGACCCTGGGTAGGTTACCTAATTTCCTATACTGAAATTTTCTCATCTTTAAAATGGGGGTAATAGTGCTACTTGCCTCATAAGATTCTTATAAAGAAATTAATGTATATTCAGATTTTAGAAAGTGCTTGGCACATAAAAAAATCCCATTATTAATTATTATTTTAACCTTAGAAATATCAAGATTATAGATATGTCCTAAAAATTTCAAATAGGCAAGGGGACTCATGGAGAAGAGCACAACATGGAGAGAATGGCAATACTCATAGTAGACCTACCACATTTAGATATTGATGGGGGTAAATTTATTATTATTTAAGTTTAGTCTTAGCGTTTCTCTTTTTTTCTATATTATTTTGCATTACTTTTCTTTTTAAAATAGAGATCCCTCTTCATGGAATTATCTTCTTTTTCTTCTCTGTCTGGAAAACTCCTTTGATGTATACCTTCAAAAACTTACCTTTACCATGTAGCTCAAATGACCCCCAGAAGGCAGAATAATATAGGGAGTTAGTAAAAATTTTAGAATTAGACAGATTTTGAATATTAGCAATATCACTCATAAGATGTGGACAGGATACTTAATATGTTGAGCCTTATCCTCATCTAAAAATGAGGGGAAAGACTGTCTATGTAAAAGGAAGGTGATGAAGTTTAAATAAGATGGCTTTTGTTGAGTGCTTAATCAGGATCTGGAACATATTAGGTACCCAATAACAGTGAATTCCCTTCTCTTTCCTCATTTCCTTCTGCTATGAAGTCTTCCTGAACACTGCCAAGAAGATCACATCTGTCCCTCCTCTAGTCTGTCATTCAGTCTTCAGCATACTCCATTAATATATCTTTCTTTACCACTGTGTATTCTTCTCCTTGAGGGTGGAGACGTACATGTTTCATATCTATCTGTACACCTAACATAGCACCTGAGCCATTGTAGACTGTCTAAATGTTTGTTTGTTTATAGAATGAATAAAAATACTATTAACTTGAATTTTATTTGAATATATAATTTTCACTTATTAATTAAAACCCTCAGAGTAGATAAAAGAGCATTTGAATCAAATGTAATACTGTAGAGGAAAACAAATATGAGGACTTTTGTCTTATTCTGACATTTTTTTAAAGTAATGAAAACATCCCCATGACCAGAAATACTCAGGAATAATTCCTCTTGACTGCAGTAAGTACCTACTTTTGAGGAATAGAAAGCTGATGAGCTGCAGGCTTCCCTGCTGCTAAATTCATCTAACAAGGCACTCCTGATGTGTTCTGATTTTAAGGCCAATGGGAACTCTATAGATTGGCTTGCTTCTCTCTTTCCTGAAAAAGAGAGGACTTTGAGCTGTGCATATTTATGTTGGTAAAAAAATTCTGGTGTGAAATGGGAATCCAAGAATCAAGCCTAAGCCATCACAAACAGTAATAAAGTGAATTTGTACACATATTGCCTTTGGTGCTTTTAGGATGAGGTCTGCATAGCTTAGGTAAGGCTGAAAAATCAGTAGTTATCTGCACCTCTGGACCTTGTAGTTATGACCTTTCCTGTGTTTTGAACAAGACAATTGAGAGACATTGGGTTCTTTGAATGGATTAATCCCTTGGAATACCTTATGTGGTTGGGAATTGAAACAATGGTATCAGAAATGCCAAAAATGATTGGGGCAAACCTTGCCAAATACTAAATACAAACAAAATGGTCTTTTTATTTGTTTGTAGAAGTAACTGAGCAAAAAGACTTAGGCTTTCTCCTGAGGAAGCTGGACAAATGCTACCAGCTGAGCGAAAACAGCAGGATGACTCAACTCCAATTGCTACATTTTACATCAAGGAAAGCGGTATGCAAATAGAAAAGATAGAAGTGACACAAAGGAGGGAAATCAAACTTAAGACTGGGACAAAGATGCAAGAGCACATCCAGCTGTAACATGTGAATAATACTCCTAAATCAGATAGACATGTTTCATTCTAGGATATTAAAAACACATAAAGATAGGATCACAGTAACATTATCATTACACTATTAGGAATAATGGAAAGTCAGAAAGGTAATGACCCAGGTAAGAAAGTGTTAAGAAGAAGATAAGGTGAACTGTAGAAACCACAGCTTGTAAACTTTGATGATGTAATTTGGCAGAATTCTGTTCTTTACTGTTAATCAGATGGTTACTAACCTCCTAGGAAAAAGAAAGCAGCATTAATTAGAAACTACTATGGGTATATTGAAAACATTTTATTTGTAAATCAAAAAGTTCTATTGGCATGCGGTGTGGAAAGTTTTCTCCATAATGTGCCAATGGACAAATTATCATGTTGAAGACAAGGACAGTGAATTTGTAGCCAGCATCACAATACATTATGACATTTAGAAATAATGTATTTGTTAAGAGCAAGGGATCTGCAGTCAGGTAGACCTGAGTTTGAATTTTGTATCTGACCCTTAATACCTGTGTGATCTTGAGGAATATACTTAAAGTTGCTAAGTCTGATAAATGGAGATGGCAATAGTGGCAACCTCCTAGAGTTGTTCAGAAAATTAACTGGCTGACACATAGTAAGAGCATGATACATATTAGCTTAGAGGGGTCATGTGGTGGAGACACACAAAGACTACTACTCTGAAGGCACACAGAGGGGCAACTAATCCTTGGGTGGACTGAGTCAGAGTTGGCCAGGGAAGGAGAAGCACAGGGACAGCACTGGGAGCACATGTACACAGGCACAGGGGTAATAGAGCTGATGGATTTCCTTAAATGCAAATAGTAGTTACTCCAGGCAGTTTTAGCTTGGAAAAAGGAAATAACTGAGGAGACAAAGGGATGGTGAAGGATGAGTCTGGGCAGGGAGGCAGGGGTCAGCTCACAATGGGCCTTACATGTCATTTTAGGAGTATAGAAGCTATGCTAAGCATATGCTATGATAGGAGGATGAGGGACAACTTGAGATAGTGGACGTAATTAATATGTAAACTTGTTCAAACCACCTACGCCAATGTTCTAGGTACTTGGAAACATTTTAGTAAATATAACATTAAATGTTTAGTGGCTAGTTGATTGAAATGGAATAGCTATGCCGATTCTTCACTGAAACCGGCATATACTCAAAGAAGCACCTACCTCATCAACATGCTCAGTAGATCAAGAGGTAATTATTTCCCCAAAACTTTAAACAAATCCTACTTTTGGTATTATCTTCAGTTTCATCTTTGTTTATGAATGTTACCATTTCCAAATGTAAATGATGGCATTTGGTAAAGTCCCTGCAAGAGGTTTTGCACCTGACATGGTTCTGAACCTTATGCAGCACACACTTATATGCTAGACTGAAAAGAGAAAAAGACATTAGTGACTTTTAAGAAAGATCACTAATGCAAGACAAAAACCAATCTTCTTGAGTGTTTTCTTTTTTTTTTTGCTTCAAAGGGAGCCTTTGAATCCTAGCACCTACTTTGAATCCCTTTAAGATGGCATCAAAATTGAAAGCATTTGGTTTCCATCTTGCAAGTGACTCTGAGTCCTTTAAACTTTGGGAATGAAAGCAAAGAAAGGGAGTGATATTAATCTTATTTTGGGGATATTTTTGTATTATCATATCTTTTTTTGAAAATATCTGGATGAATACATTATTCAAAAGAATTGTTCATGACATTGACAGTGGTATAAGTGAACTATGGCTGAAATAGTGAAGCAGGAAAATGGGGGACAGTTAAATGATCTTTATCCCTATACTCAGTATCTGTTCTTTCCACTTCCTTGACTTGCATACCCTGTCTTCCTGAAACTGAAAAGCACTGAAAGGAATGCATTTGAATTAATGTTAATTCCGAAGTTTTATACGGTGAGTCAGCTTTTCAATAATGAAGTTCATATGCAAAGGATATAGTGGAGTCTTCATCTCTTCCTTCAACTGAGATAAAAGATTGTAACTGCTTATCTTGTGTTAATCCTAGCAGTGCTTTTTGTTTTCTTTACTACTGTTTACATTTTGGGCTTTAGCCATAAATGTGAGAATTTTAAAATCTAACTTTTATAAATTAAATATTAAGTTCTTGAGCTAAAAGACTTAGATTTGATTCTTACTGTTTCAAGTTTTGACTTTCAATAAAGTAATAGCTTTCTAAACTCTAAACCTTTCTACCATAAAATAGGCCATGGATGGGATCATAGGCTTGGAGTCTGAGAGCCTTGGTTCACATCTCTAAAGGGGTAATTGTGTGATCTGTAAAGGTTTAAAGATTATTTTGAGGGTAACTAGCCTAATATAACTTATTTAATAACACATAGTAAGTGTTCGAGGAAAAGTTACAATGATGATAGTAATAGCTGCTCATCTCACTTCCCAGGTTAACTGCACAGATTTGAGAATTGTATGAAATATGTGATGTGAGATGGAATGTATCAGAAAAATACTCAAAGCGAGAAGGTGCTAAATAAATATTTGATGAATGAATGGATTAAAATCAAATGTACTAAAAATTGGACAGTATTTGCCTTCTTTGCTCAGAATCTGTTATGGGGTAATAATAATTGGCAGAGCATCAAAAATCTTTAGTTCAACATCTGATGTTGAATGACTTGAGGCAAAATAATTACACCTTCTAAGACTCAGTTTCGTTTTCTGTTAAATGATAATAATAGTACACTTCATGGGATTATTGTTTCAGATACTACAACATTAAATTATTATTCACCAGTCTTTTGGGGAAAGATACTGTGAGCAATTAGATGTATTTGAACTGTTATTTTTAAATAGCAAACATATTATTAGGGATAGAAATTATTTATGAAGTTTTTCAAATTTAATAAAGGTTTAGAATTGGACTAATCAGCTATTTCATTTTGTTATTAAAGCATTTTTGAGGAGAATGCAATTAGTTGTTACCCATTCTGAACTATTAGGATTTGTACGCAAGTGACTTGCACTGTGAGAATTTTAGGGTAAATTAGAATTATACACAGATCTTATTTTCATACAGCAACTAGAGGTGATTCTGATTTATTACAACACTGAGGATTTAATTATAGTTAAAAGGACTAAGTACCATATAGCCCATGTGACATTCTCAAGTGTATATTCACAATACATCCACAGAACTGGTGGCGGGGGCGCAGGTGGACTATGGATGACTTGTTTGAAGTTTAGCAAGTCCTGGATTACATCACAGTGCCTCATCCCTGGCACAATTGCCTTTCACCTAACAGCTGCCGCCTGTGGTCTGGCTCAGTGCTGCTCTCCAGTGGTCTGTGCTGTTTCTCACCCAAATAATCATGGATTAGGCTGTTTTTCTGTTGTTTGAAATTCTATCAATAGTCTCATATTACAGTTGCTGCATGGAGTCCCTCATGTGATCCAGTACTGAACATGAAAACATTTATTGTAATTCATTGGGGATTTTAAATTGTCTCGGACTGTGCACACTCAAAAT
The DNA here is from genome assembly GCF_963455315.2 of Globicephala melas. Lineage (NCBI taxonomy): Eukaryota > Metazoa > Chordata > Mammalia > Artiodactyla > Delphinidae > Globicephala > Globicephala melas. The sequence continues at coordinate 29,466,797 of NC_083327.1, forward strand.
GAAGGACAATAAGTGCTTTATATCCCTCCCAGTTGTCCTTTGTTTTTGCTGAAATCAGTGGAAATCAATGAACAAACCACCTAATGAATATTTACTGAGTGCCTAGTTTGAGTTTGTGCCAGACCTGTGCTAGGTATTTTTCATGGATTGTTTTGAAATGATTATATTATTCCTTTTAAGTTTGGATTATTTTTTTACGGGCTCAGGTTGGTTGGCTGTTTGAGCAGTTTTCATCAACTGGAGTTATGCATTTGGGTATTGGCAGACAACCTTATTGCCTCACACTCTTGTTGTATATACTGAATAGGTCAGCAATCCAGCTGTTTGTTGAGTCTTCACTGGGATTCCCTAGAAAACAGCCTTTGGAGGAAATGCTCACTTTTTAACCCTTTAAGGAGGTGTGAAGGTTGGTTTGAAATCTAAGAACAGCATGAACAGGAAGAAAAGGAGAGTGGGGCAGGAAAGGAGGGAAGCAAATACTATCATGCCCTGTATCACCAAGATTGGACAGTTCATAGATATCCATAGCCAGTCGCTTGATCCTGGGACACTCTTATGTCAGGCTTTAGGGAACCACTGTAGTTTTGGGAAAAGACAGTTGGTGGTGTGCAAAGGGAGAGAAATTTCTTTGCCAGATCCTTCTATTTTCCTGCACTCATTGGTACAAGTTCAATCAAGTAACTCGGCTGAACTATTGTAGCTCAAGTATCACTGTGGAGCCACTCTGAGGAGCTGTGAGTGCTTAACACTCGCTCCCTTCTGGTGGTGTTAGCCAGCCCCTCCTAGTAATCACTGGGGAAGCCTGGCCCCATGTCCAGGGGCACTGTACTTCTGAGACTGTGTACCAGACCACTAGCGTGTTTTCATCTTTAGTTGGCTGTAGAGGACATCATCAAAAGCCATGCCCGAGCCTGGTCCTGACCGTGGAGAAGCTGCCACAGCTGGCTGGGGCTCTTAATCAAGCAAGCCTCCAAGTTTCAAGGGCCAGTTGGGACCAAGAAAATCTGGAGAACCATGTAAATTGGGTTGGATATAATTGGACTTTTAATGGAGCTGGTATAGAGTATTATTCAAATCAGAAATTGACATTTATTGAGGATCTACCTTATACCAAGCTCTATGTGAAACTTTTCTCCCACATGTGTTGTCTAATAAGCATATTAATTTTTATATGTTAGTAGGATTTAAATAAATGTGAACCTATGAAGATTTTTTAAGACCAAACTGACACCGAAGACACTTCGCCATCCCATATTTCCACAATCCTATTTAACTTAGTCATACCTTTCATATCCATGTAGAGCTAATTATCTTTCTTCTGTTAATTATTTGGGAATTAGATGTGTGAGGCCTGGCCTCTCCCCAGTGACTCCATCTCTAGCTCTGGCGACTTGCTATTTGTGCTGTGTATACACACTCATATTTCCTGACTTACTGAAACCTGCAACAACCCCATCTCAACTCCTGAAAGTTACCTGCCTCTGATCTTTTCTTCCACAACCCCTCTCTTCTGCCTAACCTTCTCCCTTCTCAGTGGAGTGGGAGTCCTTTCTGCCCAAGACTGATCTCTCTACCCATGTCCTGGCTTCCACCCTCCCATCCTCTCGCCCTCCTGCTGGATGTTTCCTTTCAGTGTAGGCGGTGGCAGACATCACTGTCTATCTCAACTCCTCCCTCCTGCACAGTCAGTGCCTTGCTACTCTTGCTAGCATAGCAGAGCCCAAGTTTTATCAGGGGTTTATCTTTTGCTGTTTTGTGTTCAGAGAAGGTGCTGTGCTCTGATCTGTAGACTCAGGAGTATGGCTTGTTATTTATTGCACACCCACCCACCTTGCTAACAATTGGTCTAGCGCTGAGCACAGTGATACTATTTTGACCATGGAGAATGAGAGGAGGTTTCCTGGATGATACTGGAAGAGTTTCTTCACCTCACAAAGAGATAGAAAACATTTCCCCTCTCCTTTTAAAATTTTGCTTCTGGTTATTGCTCTTTGAGGGTTTAATGCTTGAAGCTGCTGTAACCATCTCATAATACAAGGGGACAAGCCTGAGGACAAACTCCAAATGGTGAAAATGACAAAACAGAAAGTTGAAAAGACCTGCATCCTTGATATCATTTTACTGAATTAAACAATCCTGAATCTACCCTACCCACCCTGTTGATAGGTGAGATTTAAAAAATAGCTTTATTCTTTAATAGCTGTTTTTCATCTTCTTTTTGCTCTTATACTAAATGAGGTTTGTCATCTGCCCCATATGTCTTCTGAAACTCTTCTCAGTCAGGTCACAATAACCATTCAATTGACAAAACAACTGACAGTTTTTAATCCTTATCTTGCTTGACCTCTCCATTTCATCACTGACCTCTCCCTACATGAAATGCTATCCTTCCTTGGATTCAATTTAGCAGCTCTCTCCTGCTTTACTTCCTATTTTTCTGGTCACTCCTCAGGCTCTTTTAAAAATTGTTTTGAAATATTTCAAACAAACTCAAAGTGCGAAAAATAACATAACAGACACTGTGTTCTTACTAGCTAGATTTAACAAATGTTAACAACTAGTCATCTTTGTTTTGGAGCTTTTTAGATTCAGTCTTCTTTTCCTTCACCTGTCCTTAAAGATGCCTTCTCCAGAGTTCTCCTACTTTTTTTGTTTGTTTGTTTTTTTAACCCATGCCTTCTTGGGTGATTTTATCCATACTAATGGCTTTACATAGATTTCCTCATCTAAGACTACCTTCCTGAATTCAGAACCAATGGATCTTAGGCATCTTCACATCAATATCCCACAGATACTTTAAAATCAGTACATGTCTCAGTCAAGAGTGGGGTGTCCACAGAAGTTCAGCAACAGAACAGGAGCTGCATCTCAGGAGAGTGACCCTGAAGGGACTATGTTCTCCATTCAAAACTCCAGCACCTTCACAGTGGCTCTTGTTCTAAGGATACAGCCCCAGGCTCTCTCCAGCATGGCTGTCTGCCTCAGACACTTGATATAGAGAAGTCACGGGCATCTTACCTTGAAGCCTGGATCAATTAGAGCTGTTTGTCTTGCTCTGAGTAAGCCTCTACTCACTGAGTAGCTTTATGGTCAGAAAATAACTCCATCCTGGCTGTGAAAGCCTGAGCATATGGAGATTTTAATCTATTAGAATCATCTTTTATCAGTCAGCTTTTAATGGAGTGAGTTCTCAAGGTTCTGATGGGGACTGTAATAGCAGCACTGTGTTGTTTGATGCACTTTATAGATCTCATCCATGTATTTAATCAGTGCTTATTGTATGTTTATCATACATTATTATGTACTATTCTGGGTAATAGGAATATGGCAGTTATCTCCATGAAGTTGAGAGTCTGGTGAGGAAGGCTAATTTATAAAATCATCACTCAAATAAATAAAACAATATACCCATGACTATGGATATGTAAAACAGGTGACCTGACAGAATTTAGGTCATGGAAGAATTGAGTGTGTGCTAAAAATTTGATCATGACTTGGGGTTAACCAGGAAAAAGTGTATGTGTGCCGGGAAAGGAGAGACATAGTCCAAGAGGAAACAATTTATGCTAAGGTCCTGTGACAAGAGAGTTTCTAACACATCTGTATTCTTTCACTTTGAATTCTCAAAGTTAATATCTAAGAGATTTAAGTCCTGTGAATACTCTGAAAAAAGAAAAAAAAAGTGCTGTGCTCAAATAAGTTTGAAATCCACTTACATGTTAACCTTTTCCCTCTTTTGGGGGATTCACAAGGTGTTTTAACCTACTAAAGATTGAAAAATTATGGAGTAAAGAAGCATATTTAACTTTATTTAATCAAGTATGTCCACATGTTCCAAAATTATTTAACCATGAAACTCCCCTTTTCCCCTGGCATTAATACTTATTCACCTGGGGTAAAACTAGTTCTTTCAAAAAAGCAAACAGGGGCTTCCCTGGTGGCGCAGTGGTTGAGAGTCCGCCTGCCAATGCAGGGGACACGGGTTCGTGCCCTGGTCCGGGAGGATCCCACATGTGGAGCGGCTGGGCCGCTGAGCCTGCGCGTCCGGAGCCTGTGCTCCGCAATGGGAGACGCCACAACTGTGAGAGGCCCGCATAACGCAAAAAAAAAAAAAAAAAAGCAAACAAACAAAAAGCCCCCTCTGGGCTACCTTATTCCAGGATCAGTGATTGCCTAGCTCTTCAATGTGGGACATCACAGGCCAGTGCTGTGCCTGAGTAAGTTCAGAGAGCAAGGAAAGCAGTTGGAGTTGCAGCTGCCGGTTCTAGTTGATGCACAAAACTAGGGTCTCTGGTGAGAACCTCCTAACCAGTCATTTCGGCACAGCTTTTTTGGCTCTCCTGCTCCTGGGGTACACTGACTAAATATTCTCTCCTTCTTCAGTCAGAAATACCTCATCTACACCAAGGATTAGCAACTTTTTTCTGAAAAGATCAGACAGTAAACAGTTTAGGCTACTGGGCCATGGGACGTTCTTGCAGCTACTCAGACCTGCTATTGTAGTTTGAAAGCAGTCATGGACAACAAGTGAATGGCCATAGCTATGTTCCAATAAAAATGTATTCGTATTCACAAAAGCAGAGCACCCACTAGCAGGCCACAGTTTGCTGACTCCAAGTCCAGACTCTTCCTGAAAGCAATTCTAGTTGGAATTTCTTCACTTTCTAATGCCATTTTGCATCTCAATCATATCTTCCTTGTGAATTACACATCATAACATGACAAATAGTCACTTTCTTCCTGAAGAATGGTGAATACTGTGTGAAAGACTTCACAGGGACTTGGTAGGGCAACCTACTCTCACCTCAGTTTTCTCAGATAGTTCCAAAATTTTCTTTTTGTGTGTTTCTATGAGAGATCCAACTTTGTGAAGATAAGATTTGGTTGGATATACAGGTTGTTCTAAAATTAGCTCACATATATTGTTTCAAGAACAGGTTTCAGCATGCTGACTACAAGCCACAATCACATAATAACCTGCATTTTCTTCAATCTTCTAGCTGTGGAATCTTGAACCATAGTTAACTCCTGACTCAGTAGAGGTTACTCAAAGCCAAAAAAACCCCACTAAAATACATACATACATATGTTTTATATATATATATGCATAAAATAACGTCCCTATCTGTACACTCCTAACCACTCAAAACAACTCTTATACAGCAATACCAAGCACTTTACTTGCAATATGCATTGAGATAACAGAGGAAAACAATTTTAATTTCCTGCTTTTCCACAACCTATCATGGTCTGTTATGATTCCAAGACTTTATGATATTCACTGACCCCAACTGTACCCTAAGAGCCATGGCAGAGCTTTAGCTAGATTCTGCCCTGAGGACAGTGAAGCTGCTGGGTAAGGTCAGCCATGGGATATCAGCTTATTAAACAGATGTGACCCTGTTTCTTACTTTGCTGTATGTCTTGGTCTTCTTTTAGTTGGTGTCCACTACCATTTGTACCACAGTCTTAACTGTTATGTCAACCGCTTTTAGAGAAGTGCTCAGAGGGAGTGATTGCTTTGCCTGCTTCTCACCTTGGTTCTGCCTTTGTGCCACCACCATGTCCATGTTCTATCTGAGAGTCCTTTATCATAGCCCTGTCTCTGGAACCAGCTTCTGTGTGTGTTTGTCTTTCAGGTTGTTAGAAAAATAGGGCCCCAGTAATCTCACATAATTGGGGCTTATTCTAAGAATGAGACAAAAGCTCTCATACTCAGCCATTTCAATGCCTCCCTGTCTGATTCTTTCCCTTGGTCTCTTAATCTCTTTATCTGTTACACCTTCCAACTCTCTATGCAAGGAGGACATGATCATTCAGTATATTCACCATCTGATATGGAGCACTAATTTTCATTGGCATTTGGGTTAGACAGTGGAAGTGTTATTCTTGAAAGCACATGACTTTGCTGGTCATAAAGACTAGCCTGATATTGCTTTTCTAAGAAGGAGGTGCAGTTGGGAGTGTAATCAGCTGATTCTTGAAGACTTTGAAATCTGACCGATTAAGATATAGACATATAATAAATGAATTCAGAGAAGAGATACTTAAAGAAATGAAAAAAGAAAAGAATAAAGTTTCAAGGAAAAAATTATAAATGGCCCCAGCAACAGTAGCCAGTAACATACTAACTGCTCAGTTCAATTTATTGATTTGGACTTTTTACAAAATTTGACTTTATTCAAGATGCCGCCTTCCCTTGATTTCCTTCTTCCTCTTTATCTTCTCATCCTTATTTAAGGATTCTTCATCTCAATTCATAAAGGCTTGTGCCCCCACCCCCAGGGTACTCTTGGACCCCTGTGGGTCTCACATTGTCCTTGGAAAGCAAATCCGCTATTCGCTTTATGATGATGATGATTCTAGCTGGATCTATAGCTCCAGTTAGAATATCTCTTGAATTCTAGTTCCATAAATTTAGCTTTTGGTTGACGTTATTATCTAGATGCCTGGAACTTGAATCCAATATAAGAAACCAGCAAAAACTGGATTTTATCTTTTTCATAAACCAATAGTCCTCAATAGAGGATGATTTGGCCCCCAGGGGATATTAGGCAATGTCCAGAAGCATTTCCATAACTGGGGTGGGGAGTAGAGAGTGTGCTACTGGTATCTAATGCATAGAGGTCAGGGATGGTGCTAAACATTCTACAATGCACAAGATAGTCTCCCAGAACAAAGAATTAATAGTATCAATAGTGCCAAGGTTAAGAAACGCTGCTATTTCCTATTTCACATATTTCACACAAAACCTGTTTCCCATTGTGTATGGGAATAGCATGACTATCTGCCATGTCACATAAGCTAGAAATCTACAAGTCACAAAGCAGTAGTTAAGAAGGAGCCCTCAGAGGCAAGCCTCCTGTGTAGAATCCCATCATTGCCACTTACCAGCTGTGTGACTTTTGGCAAGTTACCTAACCTGTATTGCTTGGCACCTAGTAGTGCTCAGTAAATATCATTTATTTATGTTATTATTATACTGGCTCTTCCTGACCAATCCCTCCTTCCTCACTTTTTAATCACCTTCACTGTTAATACCTTAATTTGGATCATCATTTTTCTTAAATAATGCAATAATTTTTTATAAATGATCAGTCTTACCCTGTGTAAATTCATCCTCTATATGCTCACTACAAGGTGCTCTTTCTAAAGCACAGTATTGATCATGTCACTCTCCAATTTAAAATCCTTCAGAAATTTTCGCTGTTTGTAGGAGAAAGTCTGACTTCCTTGACATAGCATAAATAGCTAGCGAGAATAATTTATCTACAGACATTATTATTTTTATCACTTACCTACACTCCTCCTGTAGCTTGTACTCCAAGTTTGCTGAACTACTTATTACCTGGATTCACCAAGTTTAAATTTTTTTCACAGAAAACCAGAATAAATGACCAGAATGAAATGAATGTCATTCACTTAAAAAATAATGTATTGAGTTAAATATAGTGACAACTGTTATGATAGTAAAGTTAGATAAAAAATGATCTCTGCATTCAAAGAATTTAAATTCTCAATCTTTCCTGCTTATTATGATTTAACTACTATAGTTTTAAATTTAATTTTCTAATTTGTCTTCCCAGATTTATTTTGTAGAAGCGTTCATTTGTTTCTTAGAAGTTTACGACTGTGATATTAATAACATGGGAGATGTGAATTAATTTTTTAAGGTGGCAACACTCCAGGCAAATGGCTGTAGCTCTGCAGGAGAGTTCCCTGAGGGCTGTGGTCTCATGGCTGATTATTAACACCCCATAATATGTCCATAGAGAAAGAGTTCTGTACAAATTTGGGCCTGTATTTTCTACCTAACATAAGACTTACTGAGACTACCCAGAGCTACAGATTTAGTTATTTTCTTAGTACATCACATCAATTAGTTGCTTTTGGTCACTTTTACATTTTTTCAATGGGACTAAAGTGAATCATCTGTCATTTTTCCTCTTACAAATCACTTCTGAATAGGTACACTGCTAATATTTGATCTAGGCACCTGGCCAAGATCCACCAAGCTATCGGTGAACTTGAAAGGTGACCAGGGACCTGATGTTGACGCTGTTTCATTGCATGAGAGCAAATGATCAATTTAACATTTCTGAGATTAATGACTATTTTCTTGGTGTTATAAGGCCACCAGTGAGAGTTTGCATTTTAATTCTGTAGTGCTTAATATATTTGGCAATATAGCTGTAGATTTAAATAAAATATATTTTAAAAATACATTACACTCTAAAATTTAATCTGCTTTAAAATTGTTATAAAGTCTTTGAAATGTGTCTCTGATGATGCTACATAAATTGTCAAAAATTAAAAAAAATAGTGATATGAAAAGTGACAATCCATTCTTAAACCAACTCCATGTTATCATAAACACTATATAAAATCAGGGAGTCTTGGTAATTACCCATTATGCTTCAGAATCTGAATGATTTAGGAGCAGATTAATTTAACTTAAAACTCATCCCCCTTATACCCTGTATTTTAACTCCATAAACATGATTCACTTTTGTTTAGGTTAATACTTAATATTAGCAGAACAACCAAAATGACAGAGTACCTTGTATGCTGTCTTTATTGTCCTTTATGTATCTTGCAGTATAAGTGAAATTGACATTATTATTATTATTATTTTCCCGGTACGCGGGCCTCTCACTGTTGTGGCCTCTCCCGTTGCGGAGCACAGGCTCCGGACGTGCAGGCTCAGCGGCCATGTCTCACGGGCCCAGCCGCTCCGCGGCACGTGTGATCTTCCCGGACCGGGGCACGAACCCGTGTCCCCTGCATCGGCAGGTGGACTCTCAACCACTGTGCCACCAGGGAAGCCCTGACATTATTATTAAATGAGATCTCATACATAATTAAATGTTTTCTAATAACAGTAGTCTTATTAATATCTTTGGCATCATTAATTTAGTTTTTCTTCCCTTTTTCATTAATTTGAAACAACCTCTTTTAGTATCTGTGAACACTTTCAGAACTGTCAAACTTTTCTTCAGCCAACCTTCAAAGGTCAAAAGTAGCTGTGACACCTAAAATTCAAATGTATCAATAATTAGTTTGAGATTTACAGGAATTGTATGCCAGTCTTCCAGTAGCTTAGTAGTGACATGGTATCTAACCTTTGGTGGCCCCAAGAGACATTCAGATAGATGTAAAGATAAGTAGAAAAATATAGCCCACCACATTCACTACTGGTCTAACTTTTAGATTTTTTCCTGACTTCGTTTTTAGAGTTTGTGTTTTTGCACTTTCTCTTGATTTTAAGAAAAATGTCTCTCTCATAGCCTCCTAGCACCCAGTTGGTATTCTTATTTAAAGTTTAGCTCACGCGGTATATACTTGGATCATTAAACCGAAGGACTTGTACAGTCATGATTTTTAATGAAGCATGTTTGAATAATTATGCTCATTTACAAAGCACTAGAATCAAATCAAGTGATCAAAGTTTTCATGATTGCTAGCATGTGTTTCTAACCCCCCTCTGCCACCCTCACAATTTGCTGCATGTGGAATCCTTTCTCAGGAATGTGTTTGGAAATGGGTATTAATCAATGCTTAGCATTAGGAAAACATTTTTACACAGAGTGTAATGCACTTTATGTTATGCCTCCATAGTGGACTATATGTGACTGTGAAGATAATATTGCTCTGCCACTCCTCTGCCTAAATACCACCTACAATCAATATTGCATTCTGCCTTGACAAAAAGCTGAATTTTTATCTGTTAAATGCATGAGCTTGGGGCACTGATGTGTCTGAAGTGGTTTAAATCTGAAATGTGATGCGCTGCAAAGAGAGTTGATTGACATCTTTATTTATTGAAAAGTATTACATGAACAACAAAACACAGGCAGAGGCAGAACACTCCATTGCAATATGCAGCTGTGTTATTTTTCAATTCTTTGTGCTCTGCCCCTTTGAAGCTTGTCTGATGTAATAAAGCCAGAGGATATAAAACAAACAAGAATTTTCTTTGATTCAACACTCAAAATGTAGACAAGGATGACTTTTTTTTTTTTTTTTTTTTGATTTGGGGTAAAATCTCTCCCACAAAACTCTCCCTGCCCTGACATTCTGTAAGGATATTTACTTCTGAAAAACTGTTGCATCTTCAAGTTGTGTTCTTATGTTTATGAACTTGAATATAAATTCAGAATTATTTAATGAGAAAACAAATCAGAAAGCATTGAACATTTTTATGTATCCTCTATAAATGAGAAAAAGGGCATTAATGACACTAATCTTAAAGCACTAAACATGCAGAATAAGAAATTAAGTTCCCTTTAAATTTTATGTTAGAATAATTAATTACCCCCTCAATGCAATTTGCCCATGTTTTATTAAAGGTTTATTATGTCAAAGTAAATAGAAGTTAATGCCACTGTTACTTCTTCCAGTGAAGTATTATCTTTAATCTTGCCTTAATAAAATAGCGGTAAATTGCACAATAGGGGTAATCACCATGGGCTAATTTAGAGAGTTGTGAAATCCTTTACCAAGTATATACTGTAGTTAAAAATATAAGTAGCCTTAAGAAAACACAAACTGCAATGCAACTTGGAGGAAGTTAAGGAAATTGCTATTCATAATTTTAATTACTTAGTTAAACTGACGTATGTTGAGTACCTACTATGTGTAAGGTGCTGTGCTGGCTATGCCCAGTGTACAGGAGTATGTAAACATGGACTCTCTCCCTGAGAATCTTGCAATTGAATACTTGGGCAAATACCTAAAAATTAAATAACTATGCTAACTGTGAAGCCTGCCATAAAAGAGGTATGGGCATCCCTGTCATGGATATTAAGAGAAGGAAAAGATCACTTCAGTTAGAGGATTAAGAAAGGGTCATCTGAACTGAGTCCAAAAGGATGGGGTAAGATGGGACAGGTGTCACTGGAGTGGAAGGATACGTTAGGTAGAGAAAATGGTAAGAGCAAAGAACTGTGTGGTCAAAATGTACCAGATGGCCAATCAATACCATCTTGCCTGGTTCCATTAGAGCTGAGACTTGAGACTGAAAACCAGTAAGAGACTATTGCAACAAGTCAGGTAAGAAGCAGAGAAGGCTTACACCTGGCTGGAAGACATGCTAGGTTGGATATCTTTAGTATGAAAAAAATCTTTCTCTGTAGATATATGTATATATAGCTAGATCAATCTATCTATCTATCTATCTATCTATCTATCTATCTATCTATCTATCTATCTATCTATATATCTGCATATATTCAAAAATAGAATAAAATGAAGTTGTTTTTTTTTTTTTTTCCGGTACGTGAGCCTCTCACTGTTGTGGCCTCTTCCGTTGCGGAGCACAGGCTCCGGACGCACAGACTCAGCGGCCGTGGCTCACGGGCCCAGCCACTCCGCGGCATGTGGGATTCTCCTGTACTGGGGCACGAAACCGCGTCCCCTGCATCGGCAGGCGGACTCTCAACCACTGCGCCACCAAGGAAGCCCAAAATGAAGTTTTTTTAAAGTAGAAATTCTGATTTTTTTTTCTTCCCTCAGTAGATCATCTTGTGTTCTTTGAAGACCATTTTTATAGTAGTAGTTGTAAGAACATAAATGATTTAGAGTATAAAATATCAGGAAGCAAAAATTATAAACTTAAAATGTGAGATTTGTTTGAGAGAGAAGACTCAAAGGTAACTCCAAGGATTTGAGCCTGGAATACTGGCAGAATAAAGCATTATTAATAGAAAGAGACAAGAAGGAAGAAAATTGGGAATAAAAATGTTAAATTTTGTTTAGAATGTATTGAGTTGGAGCTTCCTGTGTTATATCAGTATGAAAGGTGACAAGCAACTGGATATTAACATTCAGAGTCCAGGAAATGGTTGCTGATTTGGTTGTTTAGATACATCAAATAATAAAAAAAAAATAGTATTTATTTTTTTTAAAGATGCTCAACTCTTTAAAGACATGTGCTAATTAAAGTGAAATAGAATAGCTCTTCAAAGTTATTTTCAGCTTACCAAGTAAAATCAATCAGATAAGATCGTTTGGGGTTGTTTAGTGTGTGTGGTGAAGAGCTTAAGTCTTCATATGGGTCACTGTCATCAAGATGAGTGACACAGTAACTCATTTCCAAACCACCACTTAGGTCAGAGCCTGGTCACATAATGTTGAACGTCATTCCTGTTCTTGAGAGTGTGTCAGAGTGAGCCATCAGCTTAGAGTATATAGCTTTGCCTTCTTGTGTTCTCATTAGCAATTTCAAATGAACCAAGATGTAGTAAGGGAACAGAGAGTTTAACCATCTTTGACAAATCACATTTTTTGAGAGTGGAATATGAAATAGGATGATACTTGTACATAAGTAATATGGACAAAATACAATATGTGCACAGGCTCCTCTGTCCTCTGATAGTTTATTGTTCCTTCCCTACCCCCATGTCCTTCCTCTTGGTGTCTTCACAATCATTCTCACTTGTTCCAATTTTGTATTTATTTTTCTTGATGAAGACCTCCTAGGTCTTCATTATATCTGGACTATTCTTCCAGTTTGCTTTAAGTTATCCCTCTCCCTCACTCCAAAATTATCATTACCCTAAACTCTTCAGACTTTCCCTTAAGCGTAACAGTGGTTAATGATACGATCAGAAATTTCACAAAACATAAAATGCTCACTTTTCCCTTTAGACAAGCCTGAAGAACTATCACTACTGTCACAAAAGTTGTTTCAACCCTGCTGCTTTGGTGAAGTGGTATTCCTTATCTCTGAGCTGCTGTGCCACTGAATAGCAAGTCTGCTTATAAGACCTCATACCATGAAGGTCTAAAACGATACTTGCCTCTATTCTGCCTTTCTGAAGTCTGAGAGAGAGACTTTAGCTCTTTCAGTATGGAGCTCTAGTCACTCTCAGAAAGGAAAAGATTTAAGCAGTTCTTACAGGGACTTAGAAAATTCCTCTAGAAATATTCAGAGATGAGCCCAAAGGATAGAGAAAATCAAATGTAAATGATGTTCCTCTTTAATTTTCCTGTGGGCTGTATTCTAAAGCAAACAACAGTACATTGGATGACTTTTGTGGATGACGAGCTGTTTCCTTCTGTCTTTCACAAGCCTCTGTGACAGTAAGGGGTATATAAAGCTCTGAGTGAAGATCTGAAGCTGTTATTAAAATGGAAATATTCAAAGCAGGCAGGAGTCTGTGAGAGTCTGTTCTGGGGACACATTAATGCATTTGAAAGGATATTAAAGCTTAACATAGAAGGGAAATAGTTCTAATGGCAAAATGTAAAGCTGCTTAACAGAATTACGCCTAGAACTCTGTGTATTAGGTCTAAAACACCTCTACTATTATATTGCTCAAAGCTATATGTTGGTTGCAGTGCTTTACAGTTTCACACAGTTGTCTTATCTGAGGTTTTAATGTTCTTAAGTGCAAAAATTTTGCTCTGGTTTATGCTTTTGTAGAGTCAACTGACAGTACTTCTCACCCTGTGTGTGGGACTTAAAAGGTGTGCCATGTTGTACCATGTTCAAATCAATATAGAAAAGTGTTATTTTTCTACAAAATAACCTGTGACCTTCTTTTACACAGACTATTGAGGTGGGCCCATCATGCCACAAGGCAGAGCATGTGTCTTTTCCTGGAAGTAGGGGAAAAGAGGCAAGGTGAAATTTAAGTTAGCACCAAGAAGGATTTCATGTTTATGTTTACATGGAAGAACCTGACACCATTCATATGTAAAAAAATGAGATCTATTTAATAGACAGTTCTTCTCAAGCAGCTCAAAGCCAACAACACAAGTAAAAAGAGGGCGAGCCAATGGTATGGTGGATATACAGCCTTTTTTGTAGGCTAGATGAGTCACTGTTATGGTGTAGTCATTACTGTTTTCTAAATATTGTTCAGTAATGGAGGGTAATTTTGATTCTTTTATCCTTTAAGATGCCACCCAAAACCATATTCCAGAGCATGCCATAAACACAAAATGTAGGAGAACACTGAAACTCTCTCTCTAGTTATACTTAAAGATACTAGATAGTAGGGATGGGATAGGGAGGGTGGGAGGGAGGGAGACGCAAGAGGGAAGAGATGTGGGGACATATGTGTATGTATAACTGATTTACTTTGTTATAAAGCAGAAACTAACACACCATTGTAAAGCAATTATACTCCAATAAAGATGTTTTTAAAAAAAAAGACACCTAGATAGTAAAATATAATAGAAAATAAGCCTTCTGCCTTTAAGGAGTTTATAGTTCATCTGAGGAGATGAAATATGTGCTGCAGTGTAAAAACTATTTAAAACATTATGTATGAAGAAGGGCAAGATATAGAAATGAAAATCAGAAGTTCAAAAAAAGAGTAAAAGTGGGGTTTGACTAGGACAGTTTATTGAAAAAGGCTTTTATGGGCTCTCAAAAAAATCAAGAAGAAATTGTAGGTGGGAGAATGGCATCTGTTGCACAACTGCATAAATATAGAATTTGACCAAGGTTGAGTAGTTACAGTATTTGTCAATGTTACAATATTAATTACTTAAAATTAGAACAATTTTATTTCTTTAAAATTACATAGATTCTAGAATGATTTTGGAATGTTATAGTTAAACTCACAAAGTGAAGATGACTACCATTTCGGATTACTTCAAATCTGGTTGTCACACTATACTCATCCCAAGGTGAAACTTTGGTTTCATTTCTATAGGAAATGGCATTCTTGTGTTATTTAACAGTTTCACACATGCTAGGTGATTAAGCAAAGAATCTAAAACCCAGGTATTTTTGCCTTGTGAGACACTCTTAGAGTAGAAAGGTTTTATCTGAGAAATAAATAAGATGCAAATTCAAATCCCATATACCCTTATTGCTTGAGAACACATATCATGATTTCACAAAATTATTGCATAAAATTATAGTGTACTTTGGAAAAGTGATTATAAGGCACAGATGCACAGGTTATGCTTAGCAAAAGAAAATTTTGGGGAAAGCAGTGTCTGAATTCAATTCACATTTTTCATTATATTCCAAATAATAGCCCCAAATAAAAGTTAAACTATTTATAACATTTCAATATTATAATTTATAAGAAAAATATATTTTTTATCATTCATATGACCAAAATATATTTCTCATATATATTTGATCTGAATCCATGGTTCCTGGCTCACAGCTCCCCAAACCCATGGAATTTTCTAAGTATTGAGAGTCATAAAAGTGTCTTTTTGTTTTATTGAGATGACTCTATCCCAGGGTTCTTGTAAGGATTAAATGGGATAATATATATAAAGTGCCCCATGTAGAGTACCAGTTATGATTTTTAAAAATATTTATTTATTTGGCTGCGTTGGTTCTTGGTTGCAGCACGTGAGATCTTCGTTGAAGCACAGGGGATCTTTCCTTGTAATGTGTGGGCTCTTTGTTGCGGCGCGTGGGCTTCTCTCTAGTTACGGCATGCAGGCTCCAGGGCACGTGGGCTCTGTAGTTGTGGTGCGTGGGCTTAGTTGCCCTGTAGTATGTGCAATCTTAGTTCCCTAACCAGAGATCGAACCCACATCCCCTGCCTTGGACAGCAGATTCTTTACCACTGGACCACCAGGGAAGTCCCAGTTATGATTATTTTATAAAGCATATTTTTACATATCATTATATATCTGCTTTGTTACAAAAGAAAAAAACCCGTAAAATATGGCAGAATTGGAGGTGAAAGAAATCCAGCAATAGTGAAACAAATAGAAAACATAATAAAATAAGTGTACATGGACTAAACTCTCCAGTTAAAAAACATTTTCAGAATTAAAAAAAAAAGTCTAGCTGTATACAGGTTACAAGAGACACATTGGAAATTTATAGATAGAGAAATGTGAAATTTAAAGTAAAGTAAGATATGTATCAGATAAAGTCTAATGAAATGAAATCTGGTATAATTATATTAAGGTCAAACAAAACAGACAGAAAGGCAAAAAGGCATTACAACAGATAAAGAAGATTATTTCATGATGATAAAAGTTTCAAACCTCAGGAAAACAATAATTGTATATGTTATGAACTTAATAATGTAACTTCAAAACATTTAAAGAAAAATTGGCAAAGCTACAAAGTAAAATTGACAAGTCTACCTTATTGCTATATAATTTAACTCCAAGTAAATGACAAATCAGGCAGATTAAGTAGTAGGGTATTGAAATTTGAGGAGCCCAAGTACAAATTTATCTAATGGACAGAAAATGAAGTACTTCATCCAACAAGTCTGAACTATTCATTCTTTTTAAGCACATCTGGAACATATATGAAAATTGACCATGTGCTACGCTATAAAAACTAACTTGACAAATTTCAAAGATTAGTGTCATAAAGCCCACACTTTTGACTATAGTGCAACTAAGTTAGGCATTAACAACAAACAAAAACTACAATTCATAATGGACATTAGATAATATTTAGAACTGAATTATTTAAAACATACTACATGTCAAAAATTCTGGGATGCAGCTAAAATGGAACTTAGACAGAAATGTAAAGCCCTAAATGTTTACATTAGAAATGAAGAAAGTCTAACCTTCTAAATTGAGAAAGTTATGAAAAAAAAAAAACAACAGAAAAAGATTGGAAAAAAGAATTAAAAGCAGAAATCAGTGTTATAGAAAACAAATACTAGAGAGCGTCGATAAAATACTTAAGAAAAGCTACTAAAATAGACAAAACTCTAGGAAAATTTAATCAAAAAGAATAGAGATTTTTATAAATAACATTAAGAATGAAAATGGGGTAAAACTACAAATATAAAAGAGATTATATACAAAGTAAAATACTGATGAATAACATATCAGTAAACATATATCTATCTATCTAATGGATAAGCGATTAAAAATACATTTATTAAAGCTAATTCATGAGAAATCAGTGCAAAGGAAGAAAAATTGTAGGCTGATTACTCATGAAAATAAATACAAAAGTTGCTAAGCAAACCAAATCTAGTAATGTATAAAAACTATACATTTGTCTCAGAAATAAAAGGTTGCTTAACATTAGACAATTATTATAGTTAAAATCTTAATAGCTTAAATGAGATAAATCATAGGGTCATATCTTCAGATACAAAAAAGAATTTCAACAAAATAGAGACTCCTAGTTTTAGTAAAACTAGGAACAAAAGGGACTTCCTAAAATCCATACAGGATATCTACAAAACTTCAAAGCAACTATGATTAATGGGAAAACATTGAAAGCACTGCCTTAGAATCAAGAAAACATAAGAATCTTTGCTATACAAAATTAATTCTTCATGAGAGTGTGGGTTTCCCTTAGTTATGTCAAAATGGAGGGAAAAGGTAAGAACCATTGTGGGAGCCAGAGGCAAACTGTTGGCTCTATCGTCTAATGGAGATGTGAGGAACTGGACTCACAACAAGTTAACTTTCTAGGAAAAGATGATGGTGGCAATGTTGATTACAGTCATAGTGATGATGATGGCTTTATACAGCACAGTTCCAAGTTAGTAATTTAGAGTATATTAATTAATTTTCCAGAATTTTTTGTGTATTTGTTATGTGCTAAGAAATGAAATATTACTCTTCCCAGGAATCAGAACACTGTAGTGCTACTTAATCAATAAATACTTTTGCTATATACGCTCTTCCTTTTTATTATGGAATGTCTGACTGTCTTTTATAGAAAAAAATGTTTTCTTCTATTTAAAGTAATACATAGAGCTAATTTTTTGTTTAGATAAGAAAAAGCAAACAGTAGACTTATAAATGTCTTACATAACATGACAGATTTTTCAGTAACATACATGTGCATTTTATGTTGGCTCCATTATTATTGCTTTTGCTACTTTGTGAAAGATCAGTTAACTACATTTATGGGGTCTATTTCTTGTCTCTCTATTCTGTTCCATTGATTTATTAGTCTGTTCTTTCACCAGTACCACACTATCTTGATGACTGTAGCTTTATTGTAAATTTTGAAGTCAAGTAGTGTCAGTCTTCCAGCTTTATTTTTCTCCTTCAATATTTTGTTGTCTTTTCTGTGCCTTTGCCTCTTCATATAAACTTTAGGATCAGTTTCTCAATATCCACAAAATAACTTGCTGGGATTTTAATTGAGACTACATTGGATCTCTAGATGAAGATGGGAAGAACTGATATCTTGACAATATTGAATCTTTCTATCCATAAACATGGAATGTCTTTCCACTTATTTAGTTCTTTGATTTCTTTTATCAGAGATTTAGTTTTCCTCATATAAATCTTGGACTCATTTTATTAGATTTGTACCTAAGTACTTAATTCTGGGGAAGGCTAATGTGCATGGCATCTTACTTCTGATTTCAAATTCCACTTGTTTATTGTTGTTATATAGGAAAGCAATTGACTCTTGTATATTAAACTTGTATTATACAACCTTACTATAATCTTTTATTAATTCTATTTTTTTCTATTCTTTTGGATTTTCTACATAGACAATCATGTCATCTAAAAACAGTTATATTTATTTCTTTTTAATCTACATATCCTTTATTTCCTTTCTTGTCTTATTGCATTAGATAGTAAGCTAATACTACATACTTCCAGAATGATGTTGAAAAGGAGTGGTGAGAGGGGACACTCTTGCATTTTTCCTGATCTTAACAGGAAAGCTTCAAATTTCTCACCACTAAGTAAGACGTTAGCTGTAGGTTTTTTAAAGTGCTCTTTATCTAGCTGAGAAAGTTCTCTATTTTTAGTTTGCTGAGATATGTGGTTTTATAATGTGGAGAATTTGGAATCTTACAGGTTCCATGGATAGGCTTCGGATTTTCTGTTAGCGCCATAGAATATTATGCATAAAAGTATTTTTCTATGGAGAAGGTCAACAGATTTATGAGATTCTTATATGAGATCTATCTAACCAGTTTTTTAAATAACCATATTCTTGGTCTCTTTTACTGCTAACTAACTTGATTCCTAACTTAATACCTGCTTGAACCTAGCAGTCCCTTCAAAATACACTTTGGAAGATTAGCCTTGGGCTGAATCGAAGGTAAAATAAACAGGAGAGACTGTTTCCTTGTATCTGTTTATTTATTTCAGACTTTGCCTTCATTCTGTTCATGTCAATTCAGACCCCTTTTTATTAGGGGAGAGATAGCAGAAACAAATATTCTTCCCTCAAAAACTTCCATATTTCTTCCAGCTAGTAATTAGTCTAATTTCAGTATTTTTGAGTGGAATTGTCAATCAGGACCTACGTGGTGACTAAGTGCCTCTTTTTCCTTTCCTGTTCCTTTTTTTTTTTAAGTTGACAGGGTGATTGCTGAGAGCAAACTATATATAGTGTCCTATGTCAGGGACTAGATTGATATGATTGCTTCTGTTTAAAATTATATTTTGTACTCATGCAATTTTATTCTAAGAATTTATTTCATGAAATTTATTTTTAATAGCTTGCTTGTATTTTAATAATAATTTACACCCTTAATCCTTTAATGCAAATTATAACTTAAAAATTCTTACACAATATCTACATCAAATCAGTTTCCCCACATGTCATTTGGTTCTAATTGTTCAACTCCACCCTCAATTTTGCTAATTCTCTTGTGAGAATCTGTTTAAATTTTTAATGAGACTCTAAATGATCAATATTGGTGACCAATAATTATCATTACCAGAAATTGTGTATCTCACCCTTCTAATTCTCCTACTGGCTTCCTTACCTATTCCTCTCCTAAGATGATAACTTCTAAAAATAATGGGGAGCTTCAATTTGAGTTTAATGTACAAGTCAGCAGATCAGAAGAAATACTTATCAGTTTGAGCTACTTTTGTTGCATAATTGCAAAACCTGCTTCTAGTCTGTCCACCTGCAAAAACCTTCTCTGTAATACTCTAAGTGTAATATAACTAAAGCTTAAATATATCGTCTTGATATTTTTCACTGACTTTTTCTCACAGTCAGTTGATAGCATTTGAGATCCTCCATTCTCTACCCTTGAACTTATCCAGCCTCAGCTTTGCCTGTTCTGTGTGTCCACGTGCCTCTGGGCATCTAGAGCTGATTATACTCCCTCATTCTGCATTCACCACGCCATTGCTAATGCTGCTATCTCAGCCCAGATACCCTCCCCTCTGCCACTCTCCCTCTTCAACTTTTTGCCTAACTGCTACATGCTGTCAACACTCAGATTAGAACAAATATACTCGAAGAGGCTGTTTTGGAATCAACTTGGGCTAAGTTAAATTCCTTCCTTTTCAAAGCCCTGGCATCCAATGTGTTCTAGGTGTTATATAAGCTGAATAGTTTTCCTACAGTGTAGTAACATTGTTTCCAACCTGTTTCAAAGGGGCAGTCTCAGTTTAGATAAATACGTAATTTCATTCTTTACTTCAAATCCTATTCAAAACAAAATGATGTTAGAACATAAGGAAGTATTGCTCTCCTTGTATTCTCCCAAATCTCTTGATTTGGCTGTACTATGTTTCTTTTTCTTCATTATGAAGATGCTAATTAAATTATGTAATAATAATAACTAATATAGATGTTATTAATCACAATTCATAACCTAAGATGAATAATAAATATTATTTTATTTTTCTGTAACTGGACCTACTTTCTGTCATGGGTCCTAATACAATGGATACCAAAAATGGATGGATATCAGGTTTTCTCTCCTCCTCTCTTTCAGGAGTCTAATCTGGGGAGAGGAACATCCAGGCAAGAGGTAAGAGGTTCTCAGCTGTCATTTCCTTACTATAGTCCACAGAGCCCCTTCTCTAGTTTAAACTGATGGATATTGGACCTTCTTGTACTATCTGCTTGACTTCTTCAGATTCACCTGCTCCCCTTGCCTTGTCAGCATTCCAGAATAAGAAAAGTGTATACATTGTGATTTGTGTCTTAAATGTAAATGCAACTCTATTTCTCATTTCTACTTTTAATTTTTTATTGTTTGCCTTTGTCTGGATATTTACTTATTTTATTATTTTAATCTTTCTAACTCTTTTTGTTTTAGATGTTTCTGTGATAAATATCATATGACCAAGATTTGTTTTTTTATCTTTTCTGAGGTTTTTCCTCCTAAGAGAAATTTTTGTCATTAAATGTCACATCTGATATGTTTGTCTTAATTTCTGACATGTTTCAAGCTTTCTTTTTTTCTTTCAACCCATCCGTGCTGTTTCTTTCCAGTTTTCTTGTTTTTAATTTTTCTTGACATATTTTCTTCTTCTGTAAGTTAGAAACAATATCTATTGATAGCCCCTACATCCCCACTTTAAAAGATAAAATAAATTAACACGCAATTAATGACTTCCTTATTTCACACTGCTGTTTTTGTCAATAAGATTTTGATATTTATGTATTATCTTTCTTTAAAAAAAGATTTCTATTTCTTTAATATAGTGATTATGAGGCATTTATGTTTATTAATCTTAATCAGCTGGAACACATTGTGAATTTTTCAAAGAGGTGTCCATGTATTACACTTCTTAAGAGCTTGTGTGCTTAATGATTTTATTTCTTTACTATGTTAAAATGGAACTTTTATTTCTTTACTACGTTAAAATGGAACTTTTTGATTATAGAATATTTAGACCAGAATTATTTCCTTTTGAAAATATAGGCATTATCTTATTGTAAACTGGTATCTAGAGTTACTGAGAAGATGCTTGTAACTTGGTTGCTGCTAGGGTTATTATATATGGTGAATATAAAATGACCTCATGGAAAGAGTTCATAATGTCTTATGTTACTTTGTTGTATCAAAAGTACAAATAGAAAATAACTCTGAAACCAGATTCCTCTCGAAATGATATAAATGATCTCTCCCATCACAGAGTAGGTACACTGAAATAAGCATAAATCTTGATTTCTTTTCACATATAGTAATTCTCACTGTAGCTGGAATCTGGGATTAACCAGTAATAGAAATTTTGAAGAATTTCTATTTCTTGGGTTGAAGAATAGAAATTTCAAGTAATGCTGAACTTATTGAGAGGAAAATGTGTAATAAGGGATTCAAGCCTCTTAACCACATGGCCACATTCCTGGGAACCTGGGGGAAAGCTGTAAAACTATGCTTTCTAGAAGGAACTGTTTCCAGCGTGCCACCAAGCAGCACAATCTAATTTTGTTGGGAAAAGTGAAGGTCATTTAGGATTCAACTCATTCTAAGTATCAGCATCTTGAGATATTCTTTTGAAAACAGAGGCTCCTGGATCTTTTACTATTCTTCAGATCTACCTAATTCTTCTTTAATCTCTTTATCTACACTTCATGACTTCATTACTTGCTAACAGTATAGCCATCCTTAAGTTACTTGATGACTCTACATGTGTATCTTCATTTAAAAATGAGGATAGTAATACTACCTACTACATATGTGAGATATGATATGAAATAATGCATGGAACATGGTCTGGGTTGTAGTAAGCATTCAGCACAATCAGCCATTACTTGTGCAAGATCCTAGATTGCTCTGTGTCGTGCTTGTGTGTGCGTGCCAGAAGGGGTATACAGATAAAAAGAAGCCAGAGAAATGGAGCTTTTCTTAAGTCTTTGACTTTAATAATCTGTTAATAAAGGATACTTTTTAAGTGTTTCAGAAAATTATTATCATACCACCAATTACCATATCGGTGTGGTTTGGGCTTAGTTCTGGGCCCTCTCTTATTCCCACCCCGCAGTGTTTCTTAGAGATCTCATCCATTTCTATTGCTTAAATTACCATTTACATGCCAGTGAAGCACATATTTACATATTTACTCTAGACAGCTTTTCTAGTTCCACATCTGAATATAAAATTGCTTTAACTTTAAACTTAATATATAAAAATTCAGCTCTTCATGTTTCCCTTTAGATTTTCTGTCACCTGTGTTCCCTTTCTCATTGGTTCAGGCCCCCAAACCTGTCTGTTGTACTTCAATTCTTTCTCTCACTTTAAGAGCTCATGACTAATTTCTATGGATTCACCATTCTAAATACTTCTTAAAATGATCCTCTGGTCTCTATTCTTACCTCAGTTTAGGCTGTGATTATTGTCTTTTTCAAGGATGGGGCAGTGTCCTTTTAACTGATTTCCTTGTCCCAAGTCATGCCCTCTTCCTAATCATTCTCTAAAAAGTAGCCAGAGTGATCTTTATGAAACTCAAAGTTCATAATACTACTCTCTTACTTAAAGAGCTTCAATAACTTTAGTTGCTGTTAGAATAAAATCCAGTCTCCTTAACATAGGCTAAGAAAGAGATTTTTCCTTAAGCCTGTCTCTTTTTCAGCTCTCACCTCTGCCCTCACACACACTCCACAATCCTGCTACGGTTACTTCTGTTAGTTCTTTGAACATGTCATGTTCTCCCTTACCTCCAGGGTTTTGAGCACTCTTCACCACACTTCATACCTCATTAACTTCTCCTAATTCTTCATGTTTCAATTGGATGTCACATTTTGGGGGTGAATAATGCTCTAATGTCCCAGGTTTAGGTTCTCCATATTCAGGTAATAGCAGCATGCTCCTGAAGTTTAATTTTATTTGTATATATCTCCTCAATTATAACCCAATGAAGGCAAGGCCCTTATCTGTGTGATTCATCAGTATATCCCCAGAGCCTAGTCTAGTGTCTAATAGGATATAGCTACCAAAGATTCATGCCATGAAGCAAGGTGTTTGAGGATAATGGACAGCAAAACTTGTCTTGTTTCTCATCACTTAGCATGTTGCTCCATATTCATGCCCACTGACTAAAAAAGTGCATGATTATACCAAAAAAAACAAAAAACAAAAAACTTACTTGACTATATTCAATAGGACTCCAATGAGAAAATAAATAAGACTATTTTTTGGATGCTGCTTTCTTACTAATTTTTAAATGAGTTGTTATCTTTAATAACTGTAGGTTTAGATTCAGGTATATTTGTGTATCTCTGCTTAAAGTCATAGGTGCTTTATCACCAAAAGGGCAGACTACAAACTGTCTCGTGCACACAGATTTACCCAGCTCAATGCCTGGCACAAAATAAAACATTAAAAAAAATAGGTAGTTAAAATGTTTATCTCTCTTTGTTCATACCATTTCTATTTTAAATTCTGCACTAACAGAGTTTATTGTCATATTGGAGGTGCTTTAGGTTACATTGGTCAATAAAATATGTACATAGAATGCCCTCTCTCATTGATCCAAAGCCTATTAAAATGTGAAGAAGTTACCTTTGAAAGTAAACTTTCAAATTCTATAGTAGGCTCTCCACCTTTTTAAAAAATTACCCAGACCTATGTTTACTTTAAAATAGTAGTTCTTAAACTTTTTGGTCTTAGGACCCTCTTTAACTCTTAAAATCTATTGAACATTCCAAAAATATTTTGTTTATGTGGATTACATCTAGCAATATTTATTTTCACTAGAAATTTCCTCTGTACATATGTGAAACAATGAAAATGCAAAGGTAAAATGACATCTTAGTATTATTAAAAGAGCTTTGACCTCATGGGTTCTCTGAAAGGGTCTTGGGGAAGCTAAGATTTCCTTGATCATACTTTGAGATATACTGTTTTAATATATTACCATTTGACACTCTCCCAAGCATTGTAAACCATTCTATATTTCCATAGCTTTATAAGCATAATCTGTTGTAAGAAACACTTGAAAACTATTTCCTAAAGTATACCTTAGGATATGAATAGTCTTACTATGGAAATATTGCTCTCCATTCCATTAAGTTAGAGAAAAACTCAAGGAAAGGTCAAAGCCCTTCTGCATTGCAGGACTTCCCAGGACCTTTATAATGATAATTTGCGTTAGACATGTTCAACTATGAGATATCATATTCAGGATTCTTAAATTTACTTTACTTGACTGAATTTTTGCAGAACATCTTATAGGAATAATGATATAAAGGGTAAAGAATAAAACAATCTGAAATTTATACAATGTTGCCACTTTATTTTTCAAACACAGAAACTCTCACATTGATTATTTGCATACTTTGTTTAAATATCACAATCCAGATATCATACTTAGGAATTTTGGATTATTGATTGGAAGAGTTCACTTGCATTTTGTGCATTAGTTAATCAAGTTTCTGTTTTGAAATATATCCAGCAACTCACTTCAGGACCTTTTCTAATCCATTTGTTTAAGTCTCCAATGATTTCACTATTCCCTCCATCTACCAACACTGCTGAAATGCCATAGCCTTGTGATTAAAGGCTACAGTTGTTCTTTTCATCTATCACCCTCGAGTTTACTTTTAATAAAACAGTCACTTGCAGGTTGAGAGGGATTGAGCAGAAAGTGATAAGATGTATCCTTATAATAAGGGAGGCTTTTCTCTTCCCCCTCGCAAACATTTATTCAGGTAGACAGGTTCTGGATATTAGATGAGGTGGAGGAGAAATATTATTCTCTGCCTTCTCTGTAGTTTTCACTTTCACTTCTTAGAAAAAAAATTATTTTAGTCAAAGGGGAAATGATCATGAACTTGAGTGAACTCCAAGGCAGAATTTTGACAAACGACTCCAGATGGATGTACCCTAAAGTTGTTTAGGATTTTAAATAACTTATGATTCAAATCCACTTGAGAAATGCTGGGTTAAAAAGAGCTAAATAGATTCATTTGCTGTGGAACCTCTCAGAGCTGTTCACCTGATAGTGTGAGTTATCAACTGCCCAGAGAAGGGTAGAATATATAGGGTACCCAAATGTACCTAATGATGTAAAATTTAATAGGAGAATGTCTCAAAGTAGAGTGCTGCAGTGTAATGTTTTAGAAACAGTTGTTCTAGACTGAAGTGAGTATTCTACAGTGGTTAAGCATGGGGAAATTATGTGGCTCTCCCTGTTATTTGTTTTAAATGTCCTGCACTGTTAGAAATATATTTTTAATTATTTTATTATGGATAGAAATGTGTTAGGAAAACTATTGTTTGATTCACTGATATTCGCATATATTATAGAAATGGGAAGGGAGGAAATGTTCTAGGTTTTCAAGTCAAGTAACTGTAACACCACTTGATTCAAATAGAAAATACTCCACTTATACTCGACATTAGACTAAAATCAGATTGATGAATAAGCACTTACTTTTAGAATCCCAGCTAAAGTGTGGCCAGCAATTTTCATTGAGTTGAATATGCACAGGCTGATTTCAGGGTGGTGAAGGGAATTGGTCTTCTTTCACAGTATCTATAAACAGAGCTTGAATCCAGCTGACAAGAGCCTGAGAACATGCTAGGGTACTTCATATTCAGTACACAGCCCTGTAAAGAGAAGAAAAATGAGCCTTGTCCAAAACTCTTACCTCAGCACCCACTGGCAAAAGTAAAATGTAAGCTGGGGACCAGGTCTCTTTGAAGCTGATTTTTTAAAAAACTCTTTAACAGGCCTCTGGTGGTTACAGATATTGATCGTCAGAAAGTAATCTGTTCAGGTTTGGGGGCATGCCAGTACAAATTGTGGAATGCATTCCTTCCTCTCCAAGGACATGTTGAGCTTTTTATATTGTCTATACTGGTTCACTTGTCAACTGTCTACCCTATTTGACATGAATTATTTTCTACCTTTTGTGAATGTGTAATTAAATATATTTTAAATATAGGAAATTTTATTAATACAGAATCTGTAGCTTGAGTCAAAGCATTCTTTTCTTCTTTTTTAACCCTCATTTTTCTTCCATAATTATTATTTGATTCCCTCTGGCTGCCTGCTACTTATTTGTAGTAGTACCATTCATCCATTGAGACCTTTCCATCTGTCACACAGCTTTGCTTTCTTTCCCCAGAAGCTTTATTCTCCTACTGTGCCATGTTTACTTTTTTTTCCTTTTTCCCCTTTTTTGTCTACTAGTTGAATTGAGCATTCTTTTGTGCAGGTGTTTTCACCTTCTTTTTTTTTTTTGGTTATTTTAAAGATTTAAACCAGGCAAATGATGCTGAATTAGATAAAAGTGACACTCAGAAGGGGCATGTTTGCTAATCTTCAAAGACTGATATAATTTTTAAAATTCCACATGTCTTTGTTCTGATATGTAAAGGTAGAATTGGAGTAGACCCAATAAAATTCTGAATGTTAAGTGAAGTGGTAGGAATTGTTTCAATCAGTCTTTGCATATGGGTAAACAATTATACTGATATTTTACTCTCCATATGTATATTTATATATTTACTATGTGTAATTGCTGATTAAAAGCTTGCTTACTGTGAACTTCAATGCTTAGAAGCACTTAAACATAAAGATTAACCTTTCTGGATATGACTTTACCTCGGAGCTTACCATCAAGTTCTATTAAAGAGTAGGAATCTTCTGCCTAGAGAACAGATTCTAGCGGTATGAAGATAAATGTGAGCATTCATGAGAAATTAAATTAATGAAAAGTCTCCATTGTGCTTACATTATTGGAGAAATTTCATTAATTCTGTTATGGTTTGTTATTCGGAGCTTACTATCAAGTTCTATTAAAGAGTAGGGATCTTCTGCCTAGAAAACAGATTCTAGGGGTATGAAGATAAATGCCAGTATTCATGACAGATTAAATTAATGAAAAGTCTCCATTGTGCTTATATTATTGGAGAAATTTCATTAATTCTGTTATAGTTTGTTACTCCCATTCAACTCAAATATAACTTAGCCCCCTTTCTGAGGTTTGCAGGTGACCAGCACCACATTTCTCAAACTGCCATTGTTTTACCTGGTGTTGAACCCACTTCGTAAGGGGATATATGCTAAGCAAAAGGGACAGCTTCTGCTGTCAAGGGGCTCACAGTCTGTTTGAAGGAGGAAGAATACTGACTTTTCATTTAAAGCATTCAGGGCATTAAGAATATGTTTACTGAGAGATGATAGATTATGTTCTGATCACACCTGGTTAGTGTCAGGAAAGAAAAGAATCCTGAAGTATTTAAAAATAGTTTTTTTAAGGAGATCAGAGGATAGAATGGAACGATGATACTACCAATCCAGAGAGTAGCAGGTAGAGAGATATGTGGGGGTGTGGGGGGGGGGAGTAAGTAGTTTAGAAGAGAAGTGTGCAGACTTTTTATTTTTTTTAAGACAGAAATAAGAGATGTAACTGAAAACCTGAATAATTACTGACAGCTGACTCTATCTCAGTCCCTGAACAACTAAAGATAATGAGTCAGAGTCCTTGCCTATAAGAAATTCATAATCTAGTAGTGGATGTAAGACAAATATGTAAATCATTTTATTAGAACCCAAAAGCCTATAAGAGATATACTGATATTTTTTTCCTGAACTATGATAAAGTATCCTATTATCAGAACAGCCTTTGCTTGGAGAACAATGTAAAAGCTATTGGAAATACAAAAACTAGCTGACTGGAGGCATTGTAGAGAAACCAAAGTAGGCAGGTTTTGAAGAGCTAAGGTCTTAGGAAAAGGAAAACATATTGAGGTGAAATTGATATTCTGTGCCACTGTTGTCCTTGAGGGATTTGCAGATTCCTAAACATTGTAAGATGGGAGTCCGAGAAATCAAGAAGAATAAGCAGAGATTTTTTGCAGTTTCACCGTTCTGAGGGGCAAAAATAGGAGATCAAGTCCTTCCAAGGAGAAAGGACCTTGAAAAAAAATTTCAAAATTTTCTACAAATTTTGAAACCCAGTCTCAGATCATCTCACTCCTAAGTAGATGGTCTGTTCTACTCAAACTGCCTGCCTGGAAAAAATATTATAACATGATACAGAGACTTTAAATCTTTATACTCTATATCTGGAATTCAGTTGAAAAAAAAATACCATACATCCTTAAGAGATAGAAAAAATAAACAAAATCCCAGAAAGAAACAAACAGAAGAAAGAGGGCCACAGATCATGAAATACTGAAATTTAGGATAAATAATTTTAAAGTACTTGCAATTAATACTTTTAAGAAAATAAAAATTCTCTTGAGTACTTCATACAGAATGGAATTAATAAATAGGAATCTGATGAATGTTCTAGAATTATAAAATATAGTCTCTGAAAAAAAAATTTAAATGTTTGATGGATGAAACTCTGAGTGGGCAGTGTCTGTCCTAATCACCTCTGTACTCCCCACTACATGGTACTGAGCCTGGTATATGGTGGGGCTAATCACTGCATTATCTGTTGAATGGGTGGGTACTTGAATGAGTACAGCCAAATGTACTAACAAAAAAAGCACTGAACTTAATCACTCAATATAAAAAAGTCAAACAAAAGAAAGAAAGGAAAGAAGAAACAAAACCATGTGGAAGAAATAGAAAATAAAAAACAAATTGCTAGATTAAACCTAACCATATTGATTATTATATTAAATGTAAATGGCTAAACAACTCAATTAAAAAGCAGGAATAGGATTGGTTTAAGATGGTGGAGTAGTAGGACATGCTCTCACTCCCTCTTGCAAGAGCACTGGAATCACAACTAACTGCTGAACAATCATTGACAGGAAGACACTGGAACTCACCAAAAAAGATACCTCACATCCAAAGACAAGGGAGAAGCCACAAAGAGACGATAGGAGGGGCTCAATCACAATAAAATCAAATCCCATAACTGCTGGGTGGGTGATTCACAAACTGGAGAAGACTTAAACCACAGAAGTCCACCCACAGGAATAAAGGTTCTGAGTCCCTCGTTAGGCTTCCCAAACTGGGGGCCCTGCAATGGGAGGAGGAATTCCTAGAGAATCAGACTTTGAAGGCTAGTGGGATTTGATCGTAGGACTTTGACAGGACTTGAGGAAACAGAGACTCCACTCTTGGAGGGCACACACAAAGTAGTGTGCACATCGGGACCCAGGGGAAGAAGCAGTGACCCCACAGGAGACTGAAGCAGACCTACCTGCTAGTGTTGGAGGGACTCCTGCAGAGGTGGGGGATGGCTGTGTCTCACCATGAGAACAAGGACACTGGCAGCAGCGGTTCTGGGAAGTACTCCTTGGCGTGAGCCCTCCCAGAGTCCACCATTAGCCCCACCAAAGAGGCTCCAGTGTTGGGTGGCCTCAGGCCAAACAACCAACAGGGAGGGAACCCAGCCCCACCCATCAGCAGAAAAGTGGATTAAAGTTTTACTGAGCTCTGCCGACCAGAGCAACATCCAGCTCTACCCACCACCATTCCCTCCCATCAGGAAACTTGCACAAGCCTCTTCGATAGCCTCGTCCACCAGAGGCCAGACAGCAGAAGCAAGAAGAACTACAGTCCTGCAGCCTGTGGAATGAAAACCACATTCACAGAAAGATAGACAAGATGAAAAGACAGAGGGCTATGTACCAGATGAAGGAAAAAGATAAAACCCCAGAAAAACAAAATGAAGTGGAGATAGGCAACCTTCCAGAAGAATAATTCAGAATAATGATAGTGAAGATGATCCACGACCTCGGGAAAAGAATAAAAGCAAAGATAGAGAAGATGCAAGAAATGTTTAGCAAAGACCTAGAAGAATTAAAGAACAGACAAACAGAGATGAACAACACAATAACTGAAATGAAAAATATACTAGAAGGAATCAGTAGCAGAATAACTGAGGCAGAAGAATCGATAAGTGACCCGGAAGACAGAACAGTGGAATTCACTGCTGTGGAACAGAATAAAGAAAAAAGAATGAAAAGAAATGAAGGCAGCCTAAGAGACCTCTGGGACAACATTAAACACAACAACATTTGCATTATAGGGGTCCCAGAAGGAGAAGAGAGAGAGAAAGGACCCAAGAAAATATTTGAAGAGATTTAGTTGAAAACGTCACTAACATGGGAAAGGAAATAGCCACCCAAGTCCAGGAAGTGTAGAGTCCATGCAGGATAAACCCAAGGAGAAACACGCTGAGACACATAGTAATCAAATTGGCAAAAATTAAAGGCAAAGAAAAATTATTGAAAGCAGAAAGGGAAAAATGACAACTAACATACAAGGGAACTCTCGTAAGGTTAACAGCTGATTTCTCAGCAGAAACTATACAAGCCAGAAGGGAGTGGCATGACATATTTAAAGTGATGAAAGGGAAGAACATACAACGAAGATTACTCTACCCAGCAAGGATCTCATTCAGATTTGATGGAGAAATCAAAAGCTTTACAGACAAGCAAAAGCTAAGAGAATTCAGCCCCACCAAACCAATTCTACAACAAATGCTAAAGGAACTTCTCTAAGTGGGAAACACAAGAGAAGGAAAAGGACCTACAAAAACAAACCCAAAACAATTAAGAAAATGGTAATAGGAATATACATATCGATAATTACCTTAAACGTGAGTGGATTAAATGCTCTAACCAAAAGACACAGGCTCACTGAATGGATACAAAAACAAGACCAATATATATGCTGTCTACAAGACATGCACTTCAGACCTAGGGACACATATAGACTGAAAGTGAGGGGATGGAAAAAGATATTCCATGCAAATGGAAATCAAAAGAAAGCTGTAGTAGCAGTACTCATATCAGATAAAATAGACTTTAAAATAAAGAATGCTACAAGAGACAAAGAAGGACAGTACAAAATGATCAAGGGATCAATCCAAGAAGAAGACATAACAATTATAAATATATGTGCACCCAACATAGGAGCACCACAATACATAAGGCAACTGCTAACAGCTCTAAAAGAGGAAATCGACAGTAACTGAATAATAGT
The DNA here is from genome assembly GCF_963455315.2 of Globicephala melas. Classification (NCBI taxonomy): domain Eukaryota; kingdom Metazoa; phylum Chordata; class Mammalia; order Artiodactyla; family Delphinidae; genus Globicephala; species Globicephala melas. The sequence continues at coordinate 29,498,336 of NC_083327.1, forward strand.
GGGGGATGTTAACACCTCACTTACACCAATGGATAGATCATCCAAATAGAAAATTAATAAGGAAAAATGAGCTTTAAATGACACAATAGACCAGATAGATTTAATTGATATTTATAGGACATTCCATCCAAAAATAGCAGATTATACTTTCTTCTCAAGTGTGCATGGAACGTTCTCCAGGATAGATCACATCTTGAGTGACAAGTCAAGCCTCAGTAAATTTAAGAAAATTGAAATCAAATCAAGCATCTTGTCTGACCACAACGCTATGAGATTAGAAATAAATTACAGGGAAAAAAACGTAAAAACCACAAACACATGGAGGCTAAGTAATACATTACTAAATAACCAAGAGATCACTGAAGAAATCAAAGAGGAAATCAAAAAATACCTAGAGACAAATGACAATGAAAACATGACGATCCAAAACCTATGGGGTGCAGCAAAAGCAGTTCTAAGAGGGAAGTTTATAGGAATACAAGCCTAACTCAGGAAACATCTCAAATAAACAATCTAACCTTACACCTAAAGAAATTAGAGAAAGAAGAGCAAACAAAACCCAAAGTTAGCAGAAGGAAAGAAATCATAAAGATCAGAGCAGAAATAAATGAAATAGAAACAAAGGAAACAGTAGCAAAGATCAATAAAACTAAAAGCTGGTTCTTTGAGAAGATAAACAACATTGATAAATGATTAGCCAAACTCATCAAGAAAAGAGGGAGAAGACGCAAATCAATAAAATTAGAAATGAAAAAGGAGAAGTTACAACAGACACCGCAGAAATACAAAGCATCCTAAGAGACTACTACAAGCAACTCTATGACAATAAAATGGACAACCTGGAAGAAATGAAAAAATTCTTAGAAAGGTATAACCTTCCAAGACTGAACCAGGAATAAATAGAAAATATGACCAGACTAATCACAAGTAATGAAATTGAAAGTGTGATTAAAAATCTTCCAACAAACAAATCTATCAAACATTTAGAGAAGAGCTAACACCCATCCTTCTCAAACTCTTCCAAAAAATTGCAGAGGAAGGAACACTCCCAAACTCATTCTATGAGGCCACCATCACCCTGATACCAAAACCAGACAAAGATACTACAAAAAAAAGAAAATTACAGACCAATATCACTGATGAATATACATGCAAAAATCCTCAACAAAATACTAGCAGACAGAATCCAACAACACATTAAAAGGATCATACACCATGATCAAGTGGGATTTATCCCAGGGATGCAAGGATTCTTCAATATATGCAAATCAATCCATGTGATACACCATATTAACAAATCGAAGAAGAAAAACCATATGATCATCTCAATAGATGCAGAAAAAGCATTTGAGAAAATTCAACACCCACTTATGATAAAAACTCTGCAGAAACTGGGCATAGAGGGAACCTACCTCAACATAATAAAGGCCATATATGACAAACTCACAGCAAACATCATTCTCAATGGTGAAAAACTGAAAGCATTTCCTCTAAGATCAGGAACAAGACAAGGATGTCCACTCTCACCACTATTATTCAACATAGTTTTGGAAGTCGTAGCCATGGCAATCAGAAAAGAAAAATAAATAAAAGGAATACAAATTGGAAAAGAAGAAGTAAAACTGTCACTGTTTGCAGATGACATGATACTATATGTAGATAATCTAAAAGATGCCACCAGAAAACTACTAGAGCTAATCAATGAATCAGAAAAAGTAGCAGGATACAAAATTAACGCACAGAAATCTCTTGCATTCCTATACACTAATGATGAAAAATCTGAAAAAGAAATGAAGAAAACACTCCCATTTACCATTGCAACAAAAAGAATAAAATACCTAGGAATAAACCTACCTAAAGAGACCAAAGACCTATATGCAAAAAACTGGAAGACGCTGATGAAGAAATTAAAGATGATACCAACAGATGGAGAGATATACCATGTTTTTGGATTGGAAGAATCAATAGTGAGAAAATGACTATATTGCCCAAAGCAATCTACAGATTCAATGCAACCCCTATCAGATTACCAACAGCCTTTTTTACAGAACTAGAACAAAAAAATCTTAAAATTTGTATGGAGACACAAAAGGCCCCAAATAGCCAAAGCAGTCTTGAGGGAAAAAAACGGAGCTGGAGGAATCAGACTCCCTGATTTCAGAGTATACTACAAAGCTACAGTAATCAAAACAGTATGGTACTGGCACAAAAGAGAAATATAGATTAATGGAAAGGATAGAAATACCAGAGATAAACCCACGCACCTATGGTCAACTAATGTATGACAAAGGAGGCAAGGATATACAATGGAGAAAGGACAGTCTCTTCAATAAGTGGTACTGGGAAAACTGGACAGCTACATGTAAAAGAATGAAATTAGAACCTCCCTAACACCATACAGAAAAATAAAGTCGAAATGGTTTAGAAACTTAAATGTAAGACCAGGCACTATAAAACTCTTAGAGGAAAACATAGGAAGAACAGTCTTTGACATAAATCACAGCAAGATCTTTTTTGATCCACCTCCTAGAGTAATGGAAATAAGAACAAAAATAAACAAATGGGACCTAATGAAACTTAAAAGCTTTTGCAAAGCAAAGGAAACCATAAAGAAGACGAAAAGACAACCCTCATTATGGGAGAAAATATTTGCAAACAAATCAATGGAGAAAGGATTCATCTTCAAAATATATAAACAGCTCATGCAGCTTAATATTAAAAAAATACAAACAACCCAATCAAAGAATGGGAAGAAGACCTAAATAGAATTTCTCCAAAGAAGACATACAGATGGACAAGAATCAAATGAAAAGCTGCTCAACATCACTAATTATTAGAGAAATGCCATTGCAAACTACAATGAGCTATCACCTCACACCAGTTAGAATGGGCATCATCAGAAAATCTACAAACAACAATGCTGGAGAGGGTGTGGAGAAAAGGGAACCCTCTTGCACTGTTGGTGGGAATGTAAATTGATACAGCCACTATGGCGAACAGTATGGAGGTTCCTTAAAAAACTACAAATAGAGCTACCATGTGACCCAGCAATCCCACTACTGTGCATATACCCAGAGAAAACCAAAATTCAAAAAGACACAAGCACTCTAATGTTCATTGCAGCACTATTTACAATAGCCAGGTCATGGAAACAACCTAAATGCCCATCGACAGATGAATGGATAAAGATGTGGTACACATATACAATAGAATATTACTCAGCCATAAAAAGAAATGAAATTGGATCATTTGTAGGGACGTCGATGGATCTAGAGACTGTCATACAGAGTGAGGTAAGTCAGAATGAGAAAAACAAATATTGTATATTAACGCATGTATGTGGAACCTAGAAAAATGGTACAGATGAAGCAGTTTGCAGGGCAGAAATTGAGGCACAGATGTAGAGAACAAACCTATGAACACCAAGAGGGGCAAGTGGTGGGTGGGGGTGGGGGTAGTGGTGATATGAATTGGGAGATTGGGATTTACATGTATACACTAATATGTATAAAATGGATAACTAATTTAAAAAAAGAAAATGAATGATCCATCATTTTATGAATAAACTTTATAAGAAATAATAAAAATAAATAAGTAAATAAATAGCAGGATAGATTTTTAAATAAAGACTCATACATAAATTGTCTACAAGAAAACTATAAGAAAGTAGGAATGCTATGTTAAAATAAGAAGAAAAGTAGACAAATTAAATTATCAGGGTTAAAGGAGAATATATCATAATTATAAAAGTCTTCAAGGCATAACAGTCCAAAATCTGCATGTGCTCAATAATAGAACTTCAAAAGGGATGAAACAAAATTTCACAGAATGAAAAGGAGAAATATACAAATCCATAGTTAATTGATAGACTAGTAATTGATAAAACAATTTAAAAATATATGAGTATAAGATTGCCAACAAACACATGAAAGAATGCTCAACATCAATAATCATTAGAGAAATGCAAATCAAAACTACAATGAAGTATCACCTCACACCAGTCAGAATGGCCATCATTAAAAAATCTACAAACAATAAATGCTGGAGAGGGTGTGGAGAAAAGGGAACCCTCTTGCACTGTTGGTGGCAATGTATATTGATACAGCCACTATGGAAAACAGTATGGAGGTTCCTTAAAAAACTAAAAATAAAACTACCATATGACCCAGCAATCCCACTACTGGGCATATACCCTGAAAAAACCATAATTCAAAAAGAGTTAGGTACCACAATGTTCATCGCAGCTCTATTTACAATAGCCAGGACATGGAAGCAACCTAAGTGTCCACTGGCATATGAATGGATAAAGAAGATGTTGCACGTATATGCAATGGAATATTACTCAACCATAAAAAGAAATGAAAGTCTTCCCTGGTGGCGCAGTGGTTGAGAGCCCGCCTGCCAATGCAGGGGACACAGGTTCGTGCCCCGGTCTGGGAAGATCCCACATGCAGCGGAGCAGCTGGCCCCGTGAGCCACGGCCGCTGAGCCTGTGCGTCCGGAGCCTGTGCTCCGCAACGGTAGAGGCCACAACAGTGAGAGGCCCGCGTACCGCAAAAAAAAAAAGAAATGAAGTTGAGTTATTTGTAGTGAGGTGGGTAGACCTAGAGACTATCATACAGAGTGAAGTAATTCAGAAAGAGAAAAACAAATACCGTATGCTAACACATATATATGGAATCTAAAAAAAAAAAAATGGTTCTGAAGAACCTAGGGGCAGGACAATAATAGACACACAGATGTAGAGAATGGACTTGAGGACACAGGGAGGGGGAGGGGTAAGCTGGAACAAAGTGAGAGTGTGGCATGGGCATATATACACTACCAAATGTAAAGTAGATAGCTAGTGAGAAGCAGCCACATAGCACAGGGAGATCAGCTCAGTGCTTTGTGACCACCTAGATGGGTAGGATAGGGAGGGTGGGAGGGAGACTCAAGAGGGAGGAGATATGGTGATATATGTATATGTATAGCTGATTCACTTTGTTATACAGCAGAAACTAACACACCATTGTAAAGCAGTTATACTCCAATAAATATGTTAAAAAATATGAGTATATAGAAAACTTGAAGAATAAAGCAAATAACTTGTCCTAATTTATATTAATAGGACACTCCATCCAAGAACTAGAATATATATTCTATACCATACACTAGACCAGAGAACAAGCCTCACTGGAATCTACCCACAATATATTTAAATAGAAACCAATAATAGAAAGATATCTGAGAATTCTCCAAATATTTAGAAATTAAACAAACTTATAAATAAACCATAGGTCCAAAATGTAATCATAAGGGAAGTTACAAAATATCTTGGACTGAATACAAATGAAAACACAACATATCAGAATGTGCAGGCTTAAACACTACTTTGAGAGAAATGTATAGCTTTAAATGCTTATGTAGGGTAAAGTCTTAAATAAGCTTCCACCTTAAGAAATAAGAAAAAAATTAAACCTAAAACAAATAAATGCATGAAAGGCATAAATAAAAGATAAGAAATCGTTGAAATAGAAAACAGACAAAAAATAGAAATGTCAAAGAAACCAAAAGTTGCTTTTTTGACAGATATCCTTGCTCAAGGATGTAGAGACAGTTCAGGAGAATATTAGCTACTACATGGAGAAAGAAAATGAAAGGCATCACATGTGGAATTAGAGCTGCAGAAAAAGAAGACAAATTGGGAAAAGCAGTTTTTGAAAACATTGTGCCAAGAAATTTCCAAAAGTGTTAAAAGATATAAAGCCACAGATTCAAAAAGTTTTAAAAAACACAAGCAGGAGAAATAAAAATAAATCAATACCTAGCCAAATTACAATAGCACTGCTGGATACCATGTTAAGATAAAATGAAGATATTTTCAGATAAATAGAAACTGGGAGAATTTTTCACCATTGTACCTACGTTAAAAGAAATACTACAATGGAGAAAAGACAGACTCTTCAATATGTGGTGCTGGGAAAACTGGACAGCTACATATAAAAGAATGAAATCAGAACACTCCCTAACATTATACACAAAAATAAACTCAAAATGGATTAGAGACCTAAACGTAAGGTTGGACACTTTAAAACTCTTAGAGGTGGGACGAAGTGAGAGAGTGGCATGGACATATATATACTACCAAATGTTAAATACATAGCTAGTGGGAAGCAGCCACATAGCACAGGGAAATCAGCTCAGTGCTTTGTGACCACCTAGAGGAGTGGGATAGGGAGGGTGGGAGGGAGACGCAAGAGGGAGGAGATATGGGGATATATGTGTATGTATAGCTGATTCACTTTGTTATAAAGCAGAAGCTAACACACCATTGTAAAGCACTTATACTCCAATAAAGTTGTTAAAAAAAAGATCTTTTTTGATCCACCTCTTAGAGTAATGAAAATAAAAACAAAAATAAACAAATGGGATCTAATTAAACTTAAAAGCTTTTGCACAGCAAAGGAAACCATAAACAAAACAAAAAGACAACCCTCAGAATGGGAGAAAATATTTGCAAATGAAGTAACTGACAAGGGATACTCTCCCAAATTTACAAGCAGCTCATGCAGCTCAATATCAAAAAAAACAAATAACCTAATCAAAAAATGGGCAAAAGATCTAAATAGACATTTCTCCAGAGAAGACATACAGATGGCCAAAAAGCACATGAAAAGATGTTCAACATTACTAATTATTAGAGAAAGGCAAATCAAAACTACAATGAGGTGTCACCTCACACTGGGGAGAATGGCCATCATCAAAAAATCTACACACAATAAATGCTGGAGAGGGTGTGGAGAAAAGGGAACCCTTTTACACTGTTTCTGGGAATGTAAATTGATATAGCCACTGTGGAGAACAGTATGGAGGTTCCTTAAAAATCTAAAAATAGAACTACCATATGAACCGTCAATCCCACTCCTGGGCATATACATGGAGAAAACCATAATTCAAAAAGATACATGCACCCCAATGTTCATTGCAGCACTATTTACAATAGCTAGGACATGGAAGCAACCTAAATGTCCACTGATAGAGGAATGGATAAGGAAGACTTGGTACCTATACAATGGGATATTACTCAGCCATAAAAAAGAACAAAATAATGCCATTTGCAGCAACATGGACGGAACTAGAGATTATCATACTAAGTGAAGTAAGTCAGACACAGAAAGACAAATATATGATATCACTAATATGTGGAATCTGAAAAAAAAGGGGTACAAATGAACTTATTTACAAAACAGAAGTAGAGTCACGGATGTAGAAGACAAACATGGTTAACGGGGTAAAATGAGGGAGGGATAAATTGGGAGATTGGGATTGACATAAAAACACTACTATATATAAAACAGTTAACTAATAAGAACCTGCTGTATATCACAGGGAACCCTACTCAATATTCTGTAATGGCCTATATGGGAAAAGAATCTTAAAAAAAAAATAGAGTGGATACATGTATATATATAACTGAATATAACTGATTCACTTTGCTGTACACCTGAAACTAACACAACATTCTAAATCAACTATACTCCAATAAAAAATTTTAAAAATGAAAAGAAATACTAAAGGGATTCTTTAGGCACAAGATAAATATAACCATAAAAAAGCGCAAAAATGCACAAAGGATTAAATTGTAAAAAAGATGATAAAAATGTGGTATTTTTAAAACATTGTATACAACAAATATATATATATATAATGCATTAAAATGATAGCACACATGGTGGAGAGTATTAAGTAAACATTCTAAGAACCTGTTCTAAGTACTTTTTTATTTCCAGAAGGTAGAGAACTACTAATTTATATTCAAAATGCATGTTAGTAATGTCTGCAGTGACCTCTTAAATAGATGCTTTAAAAATATGTAACAAGTTAATAGAAGGGAAAATTGAATAATAAAAATTTCTTAGCTCAAAATAAAACAAGAAAGGAGAAAAAATAGCAACAACAAAGTGGATAAACACAAAGCAAATAGATGATAGATTTATATTCAAATATATTAATAGTCTCATTAAATATAAACAGATTTAATTGAAAGAGAAATGTCACTATAAGAAATAAAAATGCTACAATATGTAGTTCTTAAAAGACACACCATAAATAAAAGAACAAAAAAGGCAGAAGGCACATATTAAAAATCCATTGTAATTACTTCAGTAAAAAGATAGTGGACTTCAAGGCAATAAAATGTTCCTAAAGATGAAGATTTCATGATGATTAAATGATCTACTAGGAAAATAAAACATTTCTAAATTTATGTACAGATAATAACATAGCATTAATATAGACAAAGCAAAAACTGAAAAGATTATAAGACAAACTAGAATTCTTCAGAATCATATTTGGAGATTAGACCCACTTCTCTAACTGATAAAATAAAGAGACAAGAAATTAACATAACAGTAGAAGATGTGAAAACCACAATTAACAACTTTTATCTAATTGATCTATTTAGAACACTGAATCCTTGACAGCAAAATATACATATTTCAATAAAGCAGTCTCAATACATTTCAAAGAACTGAACTCAGAGTAAGTTCTCTGACAATGGTGAAATCAAGGTTGAATTTATTAACAAAAGATACAACAAGAAAATACCCAGATGTTTGAAAATTAACCATTATGCCTCTAAACTCTCCAAAAGTCAGAGAAAATATGAAGGGAATGTTGTGAATTGAACAATAATGAGAATAATATATTAAAACCTATTGGATGTGAAAATTCCCTGGCTGTCCAGTGGTTAGGGCTCCGTACTTTCACTGTGAGGGCCTGGGTGTAATCCCTGGTCAGGGAACTAAGATCCGGCAAGCCCCGCGGAAATAAAAAATAAAACAACCTATGGGATACAGCTAAACCCTGCTTAGAGGGAAATACATAGTGATAAAATGTATATATACAAAAAGGTCTGAAAATCAATAATCTTAGTATCCATCTCAAGAGATTGAAAAATAAGAAGAACTAAATCCAGAGAAAGTAGAAATAAATAATTACAGTATGAACCAAAATTGATAATGTAATAAACAAATGCAAAATTGAAAAAGTCAGCACAGCCAGGAGCTGGTCCCTTGGAAAGAATAATAGGACTTACAGCCTTCCAAAGATTGGTCAAGGAAAAAAAAAAAAAAAGATATAACGTATCCATGCTAGGATTAAAAAAAGGCACATAATCAGAGATCCTGATAATACGAACAGTTATCAGTCTTAATCATATGAACATTATGCCAATAAAATTGAACATGTATACGAAATTCAAATTCCTGGAAAACTTCACCTTGTCTAACTGGATACAAAAAATAATATAATTATGTATACTAGTATTATATCTATTTAATAAACTGAACATGTTATTTAAAACCCTCCTATAAAGAAAAGTCTAGGCTTAGATAACCTTAAAGAAAGACATAACAACAATCTTACACAAACTTTTCTAAGGGAAAAAAGATGGAACACTTTTTTATCTCATAAATATGTATTTTAGGAGACTAGCATAAACTTTATACTCAAACCTAACAAGGACTTTTCAAGAAAGGGAAATTACAAAGCCATCTTTTATGGACATAGAAAAAATTCTTAAACTTAGTGTAAGCACATAAAATCCACCAGCACATGAAAATTTTAATACACAACAAAAAAGTTAGATTTATTTTAGCAGTCTTGTTCAATATTAAAAATATTGATCAGTGTATTTCACTCCATTAACCATATAAAGGAGAAAAATCATATGATCATTCAAAAGGTGAAGAAAAGCATTTGATAAAATTCCATACTGATTAATGATAAAAGATCTTAGCAGTCTCAGAACAGAAAAGTACTTTCTTAATCTAACAAAGGCTTCAACAAAACTTAAATTATTGAGAATAATAAATTGTATACTAAGGTTCAGCATAATGCTAGATCTAGAAGATCTACTTCTAACTATATATACTTGCACAGTGCAAAGATATGTGTACCATAGCATGTAAAAGTAAAAAGACATTACTGATAATAGTTTCTAACTGGAAACAGCAAATATCTATCTTCTGTAGAATAGACAATAAATTGTGATGTGTAAATAAAATAATTAAATATTTTAAGATAAGTATTATAAGATAAAATGAGCAAACTACTGCTACATGTGAAATTGTGGATAAACCTCACAAACATAATGCTGAACAAAAGAAGCCAGGCACAAAGCAATTCTATTTGTATAACATTCAAAAACAGGGAAACTATCTTTCGTGGTGGAAGTCAGAATAATAGGTCCATTTGTAGACAGCAATGACGAGGAAGTAGCAGAGGGTAACTTCATGCCTCCTGGCAATTTTTATTTCTTGATCTATGGAGTGAATGGACACATGGGTATATTTACTTTGAAATAGTTAACCAAAGTGTATTTGTATGATTTTTGCACTTCCCTGAATATATATTTGCTATGGACTGAATTGTGTTCCTTCAAAATTCTTATGTTGGAACCCTAACATAACCCTAACCTCAATGTGATCATATGTGGAGGTGGGGTTTTAGGGAGATAATTGGGTTTAATTGAGATCATGAGGGTGGGGGCCTCAGGACGGGATTAGTACCCTCATAAGAAGAGACACCAGAGAGCTTGCTGTCTTTCTTTGCCATGTGAGAACGCAACAAGAAAGTGGGCATCTGCAATCCAGGAAGAGAACCTTCTCTAGAACCGGAACACACTGATACATTCATCTCTGGATTCCAGCCTCTAAAACTATGAGAAAATAAATGTGTGTTGTTTAAGCCACCCAGTCTATGGTATTTTGTTATGGTAGCCTGAGCTAACTAAGACGTGTTTTACTTCTATAAAAAGTTTACTTATAAAAGAAAGCAGAAAAACATATTTTGACAAGTTTTAGGAGTGGTAGAAAGGTACAGATCTTGGCAAGGAGCAGAGATATCATAAAAGGAGTAATTCTTTGACTAGTTCTTGAAGAAGGACTACAAAAAGTATGCAGTGGAGAGTGAGCTCAAGGTACTTTAGAAATCAGTGCTGGAATAGGGCTAGGGATGCCAGCTTAAAAATTCAGATTTTACATGCATGAAAATATAAAATTATTATAGATAATTATGTCTGAGTAGGAGTAGTCCATGAAGAAAAGGCTGGAAACACACTGGAGACAAGGACTTCTTATGGAACACTGCTAAAATAGTTCAAACACCAATAGCTTTGGAATGTTGATTATGTTGAGTTTACTCTGTGTAAATAATTATTGATTTATGTTCTGTGCAGATCTTTGGTGTTTGTTTTTAGAAATAACTTTTTACCCTTGCTCTATGTTCTTTTTAAGGATCCAAAAGTACTTTATAATGATGTTATCTCCTTGATATAATGGCCATTTGTTTGAGAATTATGAAAAATTTTAAATGCCCACAAGGACATAGTTAATGTCTAAGATCTTAGGACCCTGCCTATGAGTACCATTGATAGTAGCAACTAGGTCATTTCTGAAGTAGCCATTTATCTGGAAGATTTAGTCACTATGTTTATTGCCATTGCCCTCGTGTGTGTGGAAGCAGACAACAGAGGAAACATTAGAACCATGAGCTATAAAAAGATAGATTTATCCTAGAGCAGATAAATTTAGGGGCACCAAGGAGTCCTATAAAAGTTCTATCAAAGTTGCCTGGAGATAGAGCTGTATTGGTAGAATGTTGACTTGATATGGCTAAATAGACATACATTGACTTCTGAAAGTATTTCTGAGGTTTTTAAAGTGGTGATGGTCTTGGGTGGCAAGGTGCCAACAGACAAAGTAAGGTGATGTAGGATTTATTTAATGACAAGACTATGAAAACTTATAGGTATGAAGAATGCCTGAAAACAGGAGAAAGGTAGCAATCTCCTAGTGGGAAGTGTTGCTTTCCTGACTCTCAAGTTGCTTACACAAAAATACTCAACAACCAATGCATCTACCTTTTCACAATAAGGACCCATCACATCATTTAAGGAACCAACTCTGAGTCTTTCTAAGCTCAGGTAGAGAGTTGAAACAAACCTTTCTGATCATGTATAACAAATGTCTCAGCATACTCCTGAGGAAATTCTGTAGGATGACTTGAATCAGAGGTCAGTTTGAGGCACTTAATAGATCTGCCCATCCTAAGTAGAATTTGGCTTCAGACCTGAAGCCCTGTCCCCAGTGCAATCATGATTTATGCACAACATGTCAATACACCCTTGACCAGCTAACTAAATCTTTCCCATTATGGTAGATTCTCCTACCTGTCCAGCCAGGAGACTGGCTGTCACAGAGAAGGCATTCAGTGAAGATTCGTTAAATAATCAAACAAGTTTGGTAAAAGGATCATGGAATATGTCTTCCTAGGAAGGAAACTGAAGGCTTTGAAGACACAGTTGATGTTTTGATGTCTTCTTCCAGTGTAAAGTCATTTTTCTGGATAGGTAAAAGGAATGTACCATCAAGAAAGAAAAATCTTTAATATTTTTGTGGCCAATGGCTGACATTTTCAGACAAATTGCCACTTGATTGGTGATAGAGTTCTTCTTAGAACATAAGGAAGAGTATATTTCGCAATAGACTCAGTGATCTGATTTTAAAAAGTTAAAATAACTTTTGAGAAAGATAAATAATTCCAATCAATATTTTAAAAACTACATGCTACTCAGTTTAATAAGTATAGTAATATACATAATAATGAAAGGAAATCATAGAAGCAAGTATGAACAATTTGTATGGCCTAGTAAAAAATATGAAACTGTGTCAAGAAAGTGCCCAATAATTCTAAGGAAGAAACAACAAAGGAAAGGATCAGGGCACAGAATAGTGGACAATTTTACAAATATTTATACATATATAATCACGTATATACACATTCAAATTGCACATATGCATATGTCATAATCAACCATATTTTTATATATAATGCTAAAATAACTAAAGTAATGTTGTTGGTATCACCAAAATTGATTGGATTAGACTTATGAGTGAATGGATGACTAAACCTTGTTTACAAGATACATGTACTTTGTAGCATTTGGCATTGAGAAAATATGTTTGTATATGTGTGTGTGAATCCACAGCCCAGCCAAAAGGAAGGTGTGTCTGAATCTTTCCTATTATCAATAATAGCACTGGTCCATTGGCAGAGTCAGTGATGAAGAATGGCCCTGTTGTTATATACCAGTAATCTAAAATACATTTGATGTGTGTTTACTCTCATAGTTTCTCATAAGAGTGAGAAAGCAGTGTGATAAATTCTACTGTTTTTGTATAAGAACTTTTACATAAAGTAGAAGTCATGTCAACCTTGAGAAAAAAGCATATTTTTATATTAGAATTTTAAATAGTGATGTGATTGCATAGCCAAATATGATAACCTTATAATTCCAGTTAGTAAAGTTCAGAAAGTTCAGAGAAATATAATATACAATTCTATGTACAGTTAAAAAATGATGATTCATTAAAAAAAGGAATTTTGATTTATAATTTAAAATAGCTATAGTGACAAAGGCAAGAGGCATGGGATGGTACCAGTGTGTTTGTAACGCCATGTGTTATCCACACCCAGAAATCATATAAACATAAGAAGTAGAGGAAGGAGTCTGGAAACAAGGAGGAGTTCAAATAAGTAACAAATTTGTGACAGCAATGCTGAAACAAGTGCCCCAAATCTTAATCTTCACAGAAGAGTGATCAGGGAAAAAGAGCCCTAAGGAGCAAAATTTAGGACAAGAAAAGGAATAAGTCCTCTGCCTTTGGGAAAATGTATTGTTATGATAAAAAGAAGGAAAATAATTACTTAATTCTTTGTTGCTTTATGGTGCTTTTTCAAAGAAAAAGTTCTTCTTTCTACAGAATAAAATGTAGTTCACATATGTTTAAGAACTAAATGAAGAGGGCCACTCAAATAGGAGGAAGGCTAGATATGAAGAATGATAGAATTGAAGGTGCTTAAATTAAAAAAAAGTAAAATTTGAAAATGGCGTTGTAGTTGTTTTCAAAATTTTGAAAATCAGGCATGGGAAAATATAGTATACTTATTCATGATACACTATATAATAGACTCCAAAGTATGCAGATTTTTGACTGTATAAAAGGCAGTGAATATTAACGTTGAAAAGAATTTGCAGCTGAACAAGTAAGATCTCCCTCACCAAAAATCTTTCAGTAGACTACTCAACAGGCAGAAAAAGATCCTTTGGAAGATAGGATGCCTGTTAAGATACCTTTCATTTCACCTGTTTGAGGATATTGTAAGGTTAGACGATATCACAGTGACAAGTCAGTCTGTGAAACAGAGCTAGAGAAAATGGTTTCATTAATGAGGACTCAGAGGTCAAACACATGAAACTGAATGAGGGTCTAGAAAACCAGTCTTAGCCTCCAGTTTTCAGAATTGAGTAACAGAGATATGGACACACAATGGAAAAACCAACAGTGGGCAGAAGTCCAAGTGGCTTCAAGAACTCTTGCTGACTTGGAACATTCAAGAGTGGAATCCTACCTTCCTTCACAGAGAGGATGGAACATTAGTATTAATGGTATTTGGGAAATAAGTATGAAATGGACTGAAATATTTTACTTGGTCTAGGGACTGAAGCAAGCATTAGAAACTTTACGTTCTTACATTTTCGAAGACAGATTTAATGAGAATTATATACAAGAAATTTTTAATTTACAAGGAATAAAATGAGAACTGATCAAGTAAATGTTTTGACATACACCTTTTACAAGCTACTTATGCTATGCTAATGCCTAAAGAAACTGGTTTATTCATATATACTCCAATAGCTAACCTTTATTGAGCATTTGTGTATACTAAGTGATTTACATGTATCATCTCTCAGTTTATCTTTTTTATTAACTTTATGAAACAGAAATGATTATTATAATAATTTGACAAATAAGGGAACTGAGACTTAAAGTGGTTAAGTAATTTGTACAACCAGTAACCAGTAATCTGTAGGTGATAGTGGTGTACTACTGATGTTGTTGAATATCAAACTACTCTGAATTGTAGCTCTGGGAAACAAAGAAATAAAACCAACTCAAGATGGCCTGTGTGCCTTTTAGAAGGTTGGCAGTAAATGTGGCACCAAACTCTGGATCCAATCAAATGTTTGGTACTGTCCAACCTTCCATATGGTTGGGGGGTCTGGATCTGTCACAGATGTCGCAGGCAGCTTCCCGCATCACCTGCAAGACATATGTGACAAAAATGGGAAAGCAAGATTACTAAAAGTATGCCCCCAGCTGGGCCTGTAGCTGTGAAGCAAAGATCAGCACAGCAGCAAGTTGGGAACTGGGCAAACATGGGGGATGGTTCACTTTAAGGTCCTGAGTCAGCTGTTCAACCATGAACTGAAATAAGGGCATTACAAGTAGGCAGGGCTGGCAAAAGAAAAGCTCCCAGAACACACTGAATCACAACTTCTAACAATGTGGCATGGCTGTGCAAACAACATCAGACAGGCCAAACTTAAATGCAAAAAATCAAAGACTGAGTGACTCATTTTGGGCAAATGTGTCTGGCAGCCTAGAAGGAGGAAAGGCAGGGCTGCAAGTACAATATGCTCTACAGACAGAGGAGAGAGTCCCAGCCCAAAGACAGTTTCCATGTGTACAAAGTGTGGAAAATCTGAGACATGCACTGGGCTCTTCAGCCACATTCTCACCCTTGGAAAGCAATCAGCCAGCAGAAAAATCTCCAATTTAAATGACAGCAAAATGTATGCTTGGAATTATCTGACCAAATTAGCAACTGAGATATTCTAGGGACTTAATTTGCACATTGAGTTTTAATAGTATTATATTTGTATAGCAGATTATATAACCAAAAATGTTAATGGGAAAATGATTTTATTTGACTGGGAAATTGGCACTCCGGCTAATTGTCTGAAAAGGAGCCAATTTTAAAATTCAGATGCTGTTTGAATGAATTGGTATTGGCTGAATTAGGATTTATTGTGTAGAATACAGTTTTTAAAAATAGCCTAAAGAAAGAAAAGAGGGCTCACTCAATGAACTAAGTTTGTGTACTTCACCATGTTCTGGGATGGATTTCAGGATGTAACAAATAATACCATCAGAGAAGAATATTATGGTGTGGGTAGGGGTGGAAGATGAATAAATGGTCTGAAATGGACATGCGATATGAATGTGTATGTGGTCAGAGTAAATTGAAGAATGGCTTGTCATCCGTTGGCCATTAGCCAGATAGCAAATCTCTACTAATATATTTGATTACCTTTTTATAAGTGACTTCCAGCTTTATGTGCTTATTTTATGTAGATTAGGATTAAGTGCCGCACATGTTTAGGAATGGCCATGTTTTTGGTATGGTATTTAGAGTACTTGAAACATTAAGAAGATTCAAAGTTTGCAATTAATGCTGGTGATGACTTTTCTTATCATGAAATTTATTAGCTGTAGCTGGCCAAAACTAAATAGGAAATAAGACGGAGTGGCAGTTAATTTTATAGGAGAAAGCTTTGCTAATAATAAACTTTTTATTGTTTTTAGAATATCCCCATTCTTAGCCAATTGTAATGATCTTATTATGCTTGCTTAACCCTACCCCCTTTTCCTGAAGAAGCACAGACTTTGTAAGTAACAGTTGAAATTGCCCTCTTTATTTATGAGTGTACAGCCTCTTCTTATTACATGCCTTCAGGATATGGAAAGCACAAGATTTCCCTAGAAAGCCAGGCCTTTTCTTCTCCACCCCACCCCCTACCAGCCCTACTTCTTAAGACAACATCTTCAAGTTGCCATAGACCAACTGTGAGTGTTAAATGAATATCTTTGACAGGAGCTAAGTCTTTTGGGCATTGAAATAAGGTTTTCCTCCTCTTTTGGCATGTGAAGATTGAGAGTGTTCTTTGACACCAGTAGCAGAGGATGTGAGCAAAGCAACTTTCAGAGCATCAGAAGTGTCAGCAGAAGAAAAAATCAGTGCAAGTAGAAAGCACCAAGGTAATTTTCCCACCTATAGTATTCCATGAAGTCAGTCAGCTCATTGCCACTCTTGGCCGATGGAGCCTCCTTCTCTGTTGTTAAATGCCACATAAACTATCTGTCAGCCTCTAGGGCTGTTCAGTTCTCTTATACAGAAACACAAAGGTGGAAACAAAAGCAGCAATGTATTGAACTCAAGTACGATTTTTAAAAAATAACGTTTCATACTTCATTCATAAGTATATATTTTGCGGGAATTTTCCACAAATATCATAGCCAGAATTCCTACTACGTTTATTGAATTTCTTCAAGAGATGAAACAATCCATTTCTATATGGAGAAGCATTTTCTCCTATTTTTATGTTGTTTTTATTTTAGATTTGGAACTGAAAAATATGGTTGTATTTCTGTATTTTTGAATGTATTAAACATTTCATTGCTAATGCTAAAATTTCTTAAAGTTTTTATTAATATATATAATATACATAAATGAAAGTATACTTATCATAAGTGTAGAGGTGGAGAATTATTTCCAGCTGTACACATCCATGTAGCCAGTACCCAGGTAAAACAACAGAAATTTACTCATGCTAAGTTTTTCAATAGTTGCATTTTCCAAATGTGTTCCTTTCAGTGGCTTTTCAAATCTTGAAAAAAAAACCCCAAAAAACGCTGTCTCCTTAGAATGGCAACCCCTGTACTCAACCATCTATTTTTCTCAATATATTCCCTAATAGCATCATCAAATAATTTTTATTAATGTTTAATTCATTGCACATAGCAACCTGTATAACTATAGGAAAGGACATAAATTAGCATTGCAGAGTATGAACATTTGCTACATGGCAAAACTGTTCTTTTTGGCAACCATTTTGCATTTTTAAAGCCACAAGCACCCTGCTTAACAGAACTCCAAATACAGAAACAGCAAAATGGGGGGAAGGTGCTAAATGAAGAAGGGCTGAGGGGTTAAAATCATAGCTGGATGATTTCACCACTGTTGCCCCATATTCATACTCTCGGCAAATGAATGAGGAGAGCCCCATGTGGGATTACAAACTTGCTGGGAATGGCTGAGAAACCTTCTGCCCTGCTGGAGTTTTTAAGTAGTTTCTAAGAACTGATTTCTGCACAAGTGAAATTGATTGGATTGCTTTATTTTTCTTCTGGCAAGAAATGTTTTCATCTCTGCATATCCCTCTCCCTGTTCTCTTTAGTTGGCTTGATGATAAAACCTTCTGCAAGACCCAAACACAAGTTACCTCTTCTGTGAAGCCTTCCTGATTACCCTGCCTTGGCCTCTGCCCCTTCTTGGATTATGTGGCATTGTCTTCCCCAACAACTTGTACAGTACCTCAGAGCCATAGTAAGCGCTCTTAGTCTCTGCCACTCACTCATTCACTAGGTTGTGAGCTTCTAGAGGGCACAGACTAGGTCTTTCCAGTTTTGTACTTTGCTGTCCCAGGTTGCTTTACTTATACCCTTTCTGTATCTAATCTGAATGTAAACAGAAACTCAGTTTCAGGAGTGAGAGGCCATAGACAGACTTATGGGTGCAGGTGAGACTACCACAGATCATAGTCATCTAGAGTTCTCTACTATTATCAGAGTTGTTTCTTTAGACTGACCTGCTATTGTCTAGCCAGCAACCCACTACCAAACTCCAGATGAGCAGCCACCCACCCACTGTCTTGTTCAGCATCATAATGAGTGGAGAGAGACAGAACGTGCTATTAAACTGTCTTCCAAAAAAAACTTGTATTCTAGAAAAGTAACTGTCTGGATCTTGAAAGGAAAGAGTAAAATAAAACTCCATTCCCCTTAATCATTTTTAATTGACAAACACTTCTTTTTCTTCCTTTTTTAAAATAAAATGTAAGCAAAGAAAATAATACAAACTATAACCCTATTAAAATCACCAAAAAAAAAAGGTAAAGGAAGGAAGTGGCTGAAATCCATTGCTCTTCCTTGGAGTCTTAGTTGGCCTCCATCTTTTTCTCCCTTCTTGAGGTCAATCAGAGATGCTTTTCCCTTTTCTTTATCTTTTAAAATTTTATTTTCCAGAGGAGGGACAGTCATATGTGATTATAATAGTGTTTCCCTGAAAAGTATATTACAATTTTATTGGTAAATCATATATGTTTTACTGTTTGGGAATACTGTAAACTTATATGGCATTTTGAATATATTCAAATATATAGATATATTTAGACACTGAAAGCATTGACTTGTCAATACTAGAAATATTGTGTAGAAGGAAGGCCAAGGTTTAATTCTGACTTCCACTTAAAATGTATTTGCTCTTGGGCAAGTTATTTAACCTTTCATCTATATAACTGAGATAATAAAATACATCTCTCAGGTTGTTGTTTGAATTAAATGTGTCAGTATATGTAAAGCTCTTATAAAAATGCATGGCACATGGTAAATGTTTCATAAATATTAGCCATTATGTAATAATAACTATCATATTATATATAATATGCTATCACTAATAATAAATAATTAAAAACAAAAGGGACAAGAGATATCAAAATAAAACATTTGAGTGTTATGAATAACACTCTGCCTGTGGATCTGCCTGTGGTTAACAGCTAGGTCTTTCAAGTTCTTGAATAATATTAAAAAAAAAAGGTTTTCTTTGTTCAAGAATCATAAACAGCAACTGTCAGTGAGAGCAGAACTCCTGTATTGTTCTTTGTTATTCTCCTGTCATATAGCCAGGTATGTTTAATAGCTATTCAGATATTAAGTGTATAAATATTGTATTAAACAACTATTATTTAAGTGGACTGTATAAAAGAGTATTATTCAATGATATTTTGTGTCCATTGGTAAAATATTTTTGTATAATAATTAACGAAAGTTCTATACATTGGTAAATTTTAGAATTCAACTTTGTAATGCAGTGATAATAATGCTAGCATAATCAAGATCATGTCTCAAAAAAAAAGAAGCTTAAGTAATATATTGTTCTCAGATTATTTTGTGACCCTAAAAATAATTTTGACAGCATTGGTGGTTTGCAGTTTTTGGCTACCATGTCTTGCCCATTTCTTTTTGTTTTTTTGTCCTGAAATGCCTTTCTTCAAAGTTTTCAGATATAATAATTTGCTTTCTAAATAGAGATGTGAGGATCTTCTATCAGAATAATCCTGTGTGATCTTATCCAGAGAGTGAGTTTCTGGTTACAAGAAGTAGATGTCTCATTTACACTGCACCATACGAAATGTAGTAACACCAAAATACTTTGATGAAACCTACAGATAAACCTTATTCAAAGGTGAACAACACAGTTAGTAATTATACGTGGGTTTATAATGATATATAATGAATATCCAAGAAGCATCAGTTCCTAGTATAGAAATAATGGTATTAAGCAGAGTTAGTCCTCATTTTGTAGGTTTAAAAACAGACACAGTGATTAAAATTTTGTGAGATTAAAAACAAATTTAAATATACTTTCCTAGAATATTTATCTTCATAGATTTTTCTAGAACGTGCACGCAATACCGGTTTTCACCTCGTGTAATTTTCATCTCATGAAAGTTTTAACGTTAAGAGCATTTGAAAGCAAACAGTAATTATAATTGACCTTTTTATAATGGTCAGAATCTGGAGGTACTAAACCATGTTTAAATCTTTATAGGAGCTGAAGTAACTAAGGAGAATCATCTTAATTAGGATACTTTCATTGTGTAGTTATGTGTGTTGATTTTTAAAGTATTTATTTTGCCAAAAGAAAGGGAGAGAAAAAGAGAGATATGTGCAAGCAGACAGAAGCAACAAAGCAACGTGTTTACATAACTAGAAATCTTTTAAATAAATTTGTTCCCAATAGGAGCCTAAACAGATATCTGTAAAAGGTGAAATCAAATTGAGCCAGTTTAAGGTGGGGAGTGGGTATCACTGAAAGTGGGACTAGATCATTATTGTTGATGACAAGTTACTGTTATTTTGACTGAGAATATCATTATGTAATATATTACTTAAATTGTTGACCTTTTTATTTAACTTACATCAGTTTCAAACTTGGGTGTTGTTATGCTTGCTTTTGGTCATTGCTAAATCTCTTACTGTTTTTCTGGGAACCACATCTTCCATGCTTTTTCCGCCCTCCCTCTTCTGCATCCCTTTTCCTTGAAGTGTTTCTTTTGTTTGTCTCCATTACACCAGCATGCAAGAACACAGTGTTTCTGCACAGTGGGAGCTGGCAATCTCTGAAGAGGCTTTCCAGCATTGCTTTTTAGACTGAAATCATTACAATCTTCAATAGCTACTTGGATTAAAAAAAAAAAAAAGAAACTAGCACATTATTATTCTCAAAACCATCTCAATGTATAAAGAGGCTATTTGCGTGGTCTTCCCACATCTCCCCCTTCTCTCCCTCCTCTGGCAACCCCTGCTCATCCTGTGCCTTGTCTCTCTGGATATGTTTCCTTCACGCTCAAGTTTGGTTTGTATGGACCTGATTCACTAATTCTATTCAAATTGAGTATACAAATGCATTTTTTCCTGTTGGTTCTGAATATTTTTGCACTGCTTATGCAAAAGATGTAGTCAGATATATCTTACATTTACTGATACTTAAATTATTACCTTGGAGAAGGTGAAATATACCAGCACTGACCCAAGATACTGTTTTCAAACCCAAGAGTTATTAACGTGAATTAATGGGAAAGTTGCTTTAGTAATAACCCTGCAAGTAATTTTTAAGTAGGTGGGAATTCTAGTTTATAGTTATTCATGTATCAAACACTACTACACTGTTTTTCTCCAGGTCCCAAGTGCCTGAGTGCCTGCTTTTAACCAGTAGTAACATTTGTTTATGGAGATGCCCACGAGTGACCCTAAGTGCATATTGGAAACTTGGGGCCTGAGGAGCTGTTTGCAGTACCTTCACCCTGTGAAAGGGATTAGCGTATGTGAACACATAATATTTCCAACAGGGGCTTGTATAGTGTCGTCATAGGATTTATTTGTTCTCTTTGGTGAGCATAACTATAAATAATGAAAGGGAATGGCATGAATAAAAGGGAGACTAATTTATGTACTTTATCAAAGCAGCATAAACCAGTTTATGTCCTGCACCCCATCCCAGATGAATGTATATTCAAATAAAATCAAAATAATATAATGTTTTTCATTGTTAGGTAAATGGAAAAACACTAAAAAAGAAAATGTAACAAACCTGTAGTAATTTATTACTGATGTTTCTTATTCTGATGTATTTTAAAATAAGTCCTCAACTACATGAGTTAGGGTGTGTGTGTTCTTATTTGAAACTATAGTGCTCCCAGTGTTCCCCAGAGGACGATGTCAATGATGCTCCTCCATCCTTCCACCTCTGGTCATTAGGCCTCAAATACAGTAACCAGTAGAGAGCTAGTGATTTTTTTTTGCTCATGCTATTTCTTACCTCTAGTATGCTTTTTTTTTTTTTTTTTTTTAATGCGGTACACGGGCCTCTCACTGCTGTGGCCTCTCCAGTTGCGGAGCACAGGCTCCGGACGCGCAGGCTCAGCGGCCATGGCTCACGGGCCCAGCCGCTCCACGGCATGCGGGATCTTCCCGGACCGGGGCACGAACCCGTGTCCCCTGCATCGGCAGGTGGACTGTCAACCACTGCGCCACCAGGGAAGCCCGACCCCTAGTATGCTTTGATCTTTGCACTCAATTAGAAATAATTGGTGAAAATTATGAGCACCAAAGTCAAAGGATTTCCCTTCTTTTGTTAGATTTTAATTTTACCTCTCAGAGTTTTTGTCCAGCAGGAACAAATGGAAGTTTACTTAAAATCAGGTTCTTGGAATACAGCTCACCAACATTTTCTTTGTTTCAAATTCTGTTTATAACTCAAGGTCTAGATTGAATAACATTTTTTCATGAAGATTTTTTGAGTTATCTTGGACAGACTTCTGCCTTCTTTGAAATTCTGTGGCTCCAGTGTTTGTACATTTCTCATGGCACATGTTAAACTGCTTCTTGCATCATAAATATTTGTGTAGCATTTCCTCTTTCCTATTGTTTCTAAATTCCTTAAGGAATAACATGATGTGTCCTTTTTCATTTCAAGCTCCTCCAAACTCCTCACTCAGTACTTTACACACTGGTACTTGTTGAACACATGACTAAAAGATAGAAAATGACTATGGTTTAGGATCTCTTCTGTCTGTCACTTAACTTCCTATGTCTGTACGTCCATTAGAAAAAACAGCAATTATGGCATTTAGCATAAAAGACTGATATGGAAATAAATCAGCACTTATTATTGTTTTCAGATCCAGAAAAACACATATGTACATTAATATGGAAATATTACAGGTGAAATTTTCTTATTAAAAATATAGTCATGAAAAATTTAGTCATAGCTTGCCTTTCTCATGCTCTGCCAATAGGACTATAATGTGAAATAGAATGAATAGTTCAACTTCGGTTTCATATGTGCAAATTATAGCTCTTCAAATGCACCAATTGCTCAAAAGGTTATGAATGATGTCATTTGCACCCATATAGCGAAAGGCTCTTGCCTGACTTTTCAGATCTATTTACAGAGATCCAAAATGTTCTGCCTATTTGTTTATCTAAAATATGTTCCTTCGTGAATGCCAGAAAGGAATTGCTACTGTAATCCCAGGTATCAATTTGCTTCCTGTAGGATATTGCCTTATGATCCCTGCTCAGTCTCCTTTTATTTTTTTATAATCCCAAACCCTAGAGGCATCATTTCAGCCTAAGTCAGTGATTTAGAGGCTCTCATACTTTTATTTATAAATGTGTATGCCATAAAAACTTACATAGCCCAGCATATAATGAAAACTGGTCACAAAATTTTGCTTCAAAAATCACAAACATGTCCTAGTAAATATAGCTTCTGCCCAGCCGTTTATTTTCTTGGTACTAGAGTAGCTGCCTGCTTGCATATGTCTGCTCTAGATTCGGATTCATGTTAGCATGTAGGAATCTGATTTTTGTGACTCTTGCAACACATTCAGCATATTGGTTAATAGGCTGCCAACTTTCCCAGTTTTCCTTTCTGGGCAAATCCAGGCCAAAAGGAAGACCTAAAAGGGTTGCCATTGGGCTAGACATATAATAATAATATGTGCCATAACCCTGGGTAATGATGGAGGACTTAGTATTAGATTGTGAGGAAGAATGCAATGAACTAACCTTTATTAAGGGTCCAGAACCTCACGAGGTGCTTTACAGGTATTATCTCACTTTCATACCCAAGCAACTCCATGTAGTAACTAATGAGTCGAATCAAAAATTAAACGCTCGTCTGCCTGACTTCCTTCCCTGGTTGGAAGAGTTATTCCTGAAGTCATTTTTGGCCAGCTGCTTCCAGGAAATGGAGAAAGGATTTGCACTATTTAGGGTTAGAGTCCACTCTGCAGATACCACCTCATTTGCAAATGAACAAATGGAGAATGCCCAAGTAACAAAAGCAGTACTTAGTGGAGGGAGGGGAAGAAGAAGGGAAGAAAGAAAGAAGGGAGGAAAAGGAAGGAAGGAAGAAAGAAGCAAAGAAAAGAGGGAAGGAAAAGGATGAAAAGGGAATGGGGGAAGGGGAAGGAAAGATAAAGAAGTCTAACAAATTCTTTAAAACGTACTATTTTGGTTGAGGTAGGTTAAATAAGACCTACTGTTTTTGATTTAAATACATTAGTCTCAATTGAAGCACTCACGCTGACATAATAAAAGTGTTTTAAGGTAATGAATCATTATTTTAAAGGTCACCAATTAAACTCTTTCCCCTGAATAATTTTCCACCTGCCATTCTGCAGGTGGACAGCCCCACATGTACAGCTTTATCCACTTGGACTGTAGTCTTCGATGGTGCCAAGAACTTAGGTGGGAACAAACATACTTTCAAGACCCTCGATCTGTGGCTAAACCTTGTCACTCAGAGATACTTAGATATGTCTGGCATTAGAAGTAGTTTTCTTTTTCTCAGTTTTCATGTGATTCTAGGATATGTCCCAGAGAAATTGGCAGCAGATGAATGTAAACTGTTTTCTATCCTATGTTGGGACTTAATTTTGCATTTTATACACATACATGCTTTCAGGGCAATATTTGTCTTATACTGTTTATTGCAGTTCAGGTGCTTATTCTCCTATGCTGATAAGCAGGACTCAGAGGTGAGCCTGGCAGGGTTTTGTGCCTAGAAGCCTAGAGGAGCCTAGGCCAAGCTGGAACACAGCTGTTGGCCTCAGCGAGGGGAACCCAGCTGATAGAAATGAAGAGAAGAGTTCTACAAGGGGAACCTCAACCAAAAAGCCAGCTTAGGGATGAAGTTAGGGGCTGATCTGAGTTTTGTGGAGTCCGAAGCTTATACAAATATATGGGGTCCTCTTGGAGAAAAAAATAAAAATTGTTACTCTTTTTTTTTTTGGCTGCACTGCATGGCATGTGGGATCTTAGTTCCCTGACCAGGGATTGAACCTGTGCCCCCTGCATTGGAAGTGCAGAGTCTTAATCACTGGACCGCCAGGGAAGTCCCCAAAATTCTTACTTTACAATGTAAATGAAAAGAAAGACTTTATGGGCAAATTGCTAGTTTCCTATGCAGGGTCATGGAAGGGGCCTGTGCAAATGAGGGACCTTGAAGATTAAGCTTCCTATAAAATTGCCTCTGAAGCAGAGACAATCTCTAGAGATTAGACATAGGATGGACCTAGCTACAAACCAAAGGGCTTGTGATCAGGAGGCAGAAGTAGAAGATTCAAAACAGAGCCTGGGGGAGGCAGATAGTGGAAAGATAAAATGTCCAATTAGAGAAGGCAATAGCAATCACCATTTATAGTTCGCTCATGGTCTTCTTGGAATGGGGGTGATGGTAGGTGTTTAAGAT
Organism: Globicephala melas; assembly: GCF_963455315.2. Taxonomy (NCBI): domain Eukaryota; kingdom Metazoa; phylum Chordata; class Mammalia; order Artiodactyla; family Delphinidae; genus Globicephala; species Globicephala melas. Next base: position 29,524,106 of record NC_083327.1, read on the forward strand.
GTCTTTCTGGACTGGACAACAGGCATGATATGCCCCAGTGTCTTAGGATTAACTAACACAAGAAAATCATGGTTTGAATATGTGTTTCATGACTGATCTTTATCACTCAAAGTATGTCTGAAGTCTGAGGTTTGGACAAAAGCAAAAAATAAAAGTCTTGTTACTGCCCCACAGGAGCTTGAAATATGTAGCAACATTGAGGGAAAAAAATTTACTGGTAGTTTTCTAACAGCTTGTACCTTACCCAGTATTAACCCGCTGGGCATATTGGAGCTGTAAGGAATCTGGATGCAATAGTAAGCTGTGGTTGAAAAAATTGCATTGATCAATAGCTTGCATTACTGTAAAAATCCTTCTGGGCTTAAAATTTTATTTTCTTGTATTATGATAGAAACCCTGAAAAGCAAGAATGAGGGCTAATCAAAGAAATAGTAGAAAACAGCATATGTGTCCCAATACGTGATGGTCTCTATCAAGGACATCATGGGTTCTACACTGAAAGCTATATAGTAGTGTATTTTTTTTTTTTTTAAGTCTCCACAATGCTGTTTCAGGGTGCTTTTAAAAAGATTTTTCTAGTAACCAAGTAAGTTCAATGGCATAGCTTAAAATAGAAAAATAATGTATAGTTTGTATGTGTGTATTAGTATAAGTGGGTACCCATATGTATAGTTATATTATTTGTTTCTCTTTTAATGTTCCACTAAAAATACTTGGAAATTAATCATCTGATTTTTCTCTTGGAATATAACTATTTCATTATGTATTCTTTATGTCAGTGGCTGGTGTTGCATATGTATCTACTAAAGTTATTTTTTCCTAAAATGTAGATATCACTGGATAAGCATAAAATATAAGGAAGCTAAATAGAGCCATACTATATGTTTTTTTTAAGAATAATTAGGTATGTGAAATACATAAACATAAGATTTATGCTATAATTTTACAATACTGTTTTTTTGAACAATACAACTTATTTGCTTCTTTTTTATTGTCTCCTCTTCAGGAGAAAATAGTTGTAGGAGTTGACTGGGGTCTTAAAGAATGAGAGGATTAAGGAAGTGAAATCAGGTTATAGGGCAAGAGAATGGGCATGAGGCTTAACTCATGAAGGGGAGGAGAAGGGATGTAGAGGATGTGAGCCCAGAATCAAGTGTGAAGAAGAAACCCACAGCTTCAGTCATCCATAGCATGAACAGATCCCACTGGGAGAGAGGGCTCTCCAGAAAATCTCTTCCTCCTGACACTGAATGGGAGCTCTTGCCTCTGTTTTTTCTTTCTTAGTTAACCTACAGCAGTGATTGCACTCAGAACAATCACTCTAAAATGCAAACCTAATTATTTCATATCCCCTTAAATCCTTCCACTGGCTCCTTTTGATCTGTGGTACATTTTGAGTTTTTTTGAAATAGCCTGACCAGTTTTGAAATGGAGACCATACAGTCTCCAGTCCCAGGTCCCACTAGCATACCTCATGCTTTACTTAAATGGTTGTAATTCCCTGCCTACCCTTCATACCTGTCCTGGTGCTGTTCTCTGTTCCTGGATGCTTTTTTCACCTATCTTTTTCTGGCCAAATAGAACTCATCTTGTAAGATTCAGCTAGAACATCATCTACTCTGGGAAACCTTTCCCGAAAACTTTTAGTCGGAGCACCATACCTAAAACACTATATTCCCACATCACTTGAAATGGTTTAAAAATTAGATTGTATATTTATTTTTCTGTCTTCCCATGAGACTATCAGCCACTTGAGGCAAGAGAATATACTAAGATTACATGTATGATTCTGACCGGTTCTATTGTTTGTGTACTAATAGTCTTAACTGAGAATGAGAGTGGCAAATAAATCATCGAGTAAGTTGAACTTCCTGCAAAGGCTTACATGCAAACATTTAGGAATATTATAAATATCATAATTGAAATGATCAGTTTTCTGTAATATGCTTTTATTTATGTTCATAAAGATGCTTGTATTTGTTTGAGGACTTTCTGGGCCAAGCAACCACTCTTATATATGAGATGAGACTGAAGGTGAAGTCACCTAGCAGAGCACATATCACATATTCAGTTTTCCTAATAAATGTTAGTTGCATGGGAGGATGGATGCATGGATTAAAAAAAATTCTTTAAGTAATATTTCAAACATATCTAAATAGGACTGGATGCATAATTTTGAGCATAACTTACTTGATAATATATCCCACCAATCCTCAGGAATGAGAAAAATACCTGTTTCAGTATGAAAATTTGATGACATCTTATTGGAGAAAGACCTATTTAACATAAAAAAGCTAATAAAACTTCTCATGTTTTGGGAAGTGATTGGAAGTATAAGAAATAGAGGCTGGTTTGATGAAAAGAGGGTAAAACAGAGTGTATCACAGTACATGACAGTTGTACCAAGCCATCAGTTCAGTTCTCTGGGAACTTCTTTATTGCCGATTTTTTATCAAATAAGTTTGAATCTGATTTACATCTGATTCTGCACCTAAATCTAAGTAATTAGATAGCAGTTTTATCACTTTAGAGGTTTATAGTAAAGCACAGCAAAATAGCTAACTTCTCAAAAAGAATAGGAGGCCGGCAAGAACCAAACAACCTATTTCCCCATAACATGATCTGGAAGCGAGGATGTGGTCTACAGAATGTCCATTTGGAATGAGTCAGAGGACACATAGTTATAGACTGAATGAAAGTTTCATTTTATTGGATAATTGCATTTTAATTAATTTTTATTATCTCATCTGAGAGTTAAAAGCCTGCTAGTATTTGGAACCAGAATTTAAGCACAAGTAAGTGAATATTTAAAACTCTAAATCTGTCAGAATACGAGCCACGAGAAGAAGCTGAGAATTGGGAGAGACAGTGCACTGTTTTAGTTGGATTATGGTGCAAACTGAGGTCTGTTCAGTGAGAGTCAGCACACTTCTATTAAATGTGGACTAACTTACTGGCCCCCAACATGCCTATAGTATCTGCATTCAAGAATTCCAGTGGAAATGTTACCAGAAAATTAAGCGTTCATTGAGTTCACCACTTTTTCTGTTTCTTCAATGAAAGTTCCCAGTTGTTTATGTCACCTTTGAATTTATGGAAGATTTAAGGAGAGAAATCTCATGATGTTTCCTATATATAGTACAGCCTTTACGTTAACTGAATGGGGCTTTAAAATTCCATTGAATTTCCTTTTTGGTTGAGTGCTTACTAAAATATTGTTTTGGTTTTCAGCTTTTATAAAAAGTATTCATATCTTTCTTTTCTTAGAAATTACAGTAATCAAGAACATTCTATTCCAGTCATTATTCTAGGGATATAACTGTTGTACTCTACCATAGATACAACTGTAAAAATGGGTTGAATTTTCCCAGAGGTTTACTTTCAATACATCTATAACATTGTATTGGTTTGTTTGATTTCTTACTTTTTCTTAGACCATGACTGTGCCTTAAAATTCCATTTCATTTGCTTGGTTGAATTTTGATTGATTACTCAATTAACTGATTTACTGGTAGGGTGGTTAAGAAAGGAGGCTTTGGGATTAGAGCAGCCTAGTTTTGAATTCAGGCTCAGCAATTTAATAGCTGAGTAGCCTCTAAACCCTCAGTAAGCCTCACTTTTTTCATCCATAACATGGAGATACTAATAGTACCTATTTTGTTTGGCTTTTGTCGTGATTAAATCAGAAAATATGACTAAAACCTTTTGAACTGTGTCTGACACATACTAAGGTAAATGTCAAATATTACAGGTTTCATGTGCCTAAATAAGTGGATTTATAGATTTCATTACTCATTTAAATTAAACAAAGCTTGTAGAAGGAATATGTGACTTAAAAAGATTTTTGCAAAGAAAACACAAATCAAATACAGTATGAATAAAGAAAGCAGGAACAGTGTGTGAAAAAAAGTATAGACAGAGTTGACATTGTATTCTTTTTCACCCATAATACAATGTGAGATCAGTGATGACCTATCAGGTCTGACAAGAGGTTTGCCAAAGTAATTAGACATTGTTAAGAACTCTATCTGATATGTGATTTACATTCACTATCTCAAGATTGAACATCACACTAAGTTTATTCTGGGCCTTGAGATCTTTGGTAATGATAGTATGATGCCATCTCAATTAACACATGTAAAAAGTAACTATCCAGGTTATGAAGACAAAACTCTACAACTTGCTCAGCTATTTTATAGTACTGTCATACTCAATATTGTGTTTGGTATTTTTGCCATAAACATCTTTGCCGTAGACATCTTTGAGGCAGCATTTTTGTTGCATAGCTAATTGGCCATAAGGCAATTTTGCTGTAAAAGATAAAATAACAAAAAATAAAAGAAAAACTATAAAAGGAAACATGAAAAATGAACAACAAAATTAAAATGTTCAAAATACAAAATATTTGGGTACATTTAAAATATGTGTAGATTCATAGCAATACTGCACAAATAACTGGTTTTATTTTGTGAATTATACCTAAGCATTTGTATTCATTCACAGTATTATACAATTTTTTTTCTTCTTGTTTACCTGTCTCCCCATTCAACACAGTACTTTTTCTTTTTTCTCTAAAATTTCTTCCTTCATTAAGAGAGGTATCAGCTTCCAAATACTAGGATGCGTATTTGTATCTGAGCTTTGTATTGTGTTGTGAAAGTCTCTACACTGTTGTTCCTTCTTGGCACATTGTCACATATCTGTTGATAGACATTCCAAAGTTCTATGGGAAATGTGGGTTCAACTCTGTGCTTTTGAGTCTCTCAGCATCTTTATCTTCCAATGTAGTGTGTTTCAAAATAAGAAACCAACTCTTGTGGCAAATTTTCGTTACCTGTCAGCTCCATAAAGCCATCAATAATGTCCCTAACTGGAAGAACACTAATGCGTTTCAACCAGTTGAAACCAAATTGTCAAACCAAACTGTCAACCAGTTATTTTATCTGTCATGGCAAAATTGGCTTATGGCCAATTAGTTATGTGGCGAAAATGTTTATGGCAAAAATGCTTGTGGCAAAGATGCCTAGAGCAAATACACTTAGGCGAAAAGTACCTAGAACCACCTATATAGTACTTTATTTTTTCTGAACTTACTTTTTTTATATTTTATTTATTTATTTTTGGCTGCGTTGGGTCTTAGTTGTGGCACATGGGATCTTCACTGCAGCATGTGGGATCTTTCGTTGCGGTGTGCAGGCTCAGTAGTTGAGGCGTGCAGGCTTAATTGCCTTGTGGCTTGTGGGATCTTAGTTCCCCGACCAAGGATCAAACCTGCGTCCCCTGCATTGGAAGGTGGATTCTTAACCAGGCAAGTCCCATCTGAACTTAATAATGAGTATTTAGAAGTTCCTTTTGTTTTGTTTTATATTGTTTTTGATATCTACCTGCCAAGTATACTACCCTTTCTTTTGCCATCCCCACTGCAAGTCCCAGAAAGCTGAGTACTCTCTTTCCCAGCCTCCCTCTCAGCAAGAGGGGGCCATGCGTTCTTGTTACAGCCAATGAGGTGTGAGAAAAAGTCTTTTGGGGCATCTTGTGATGCTCTTTTTCTGACATATGCATGGCTGGTACTGTTCCTTCCCTCTGCCTCTTATCTTTGAATATAGTCTTATTATTTAGGATAGTGGCAGCAGTTAAAGCTAAGAGTAAAAAAGCACAGAGAGGAAAAAATAATGGTCTGATGATATCAGTGCAGAAAGATGGAACAGTTTGGTCCCTGCTGACATTGCTGAGCAGCTGCACTAACCAGGGACCAATATCTTCCTCCAGACATCTCCTCCTTATGACTTACCTGACTGTTACTCAAGCCAGTGTGTGTCAGGTGTTCCTTTTAATTTGTATGGATTTTGTAATGTGAGTTCAATCATTTTAACCATTCCTTTTATTATTTATGCCATACTCTGTTTCCCAAAATATTTGAAATGACTTATAAAATAGAAAAAATAAGAATAAAATAGATAAAATCAGTTACTTAAAACTTGATATCAACAAAGGTAAGCTCTAATAGTTTCTCAGCAGAAGCATAGTTACTTTTGATCACTGATTTCTAAATAACATTTCTTATGTGGATCTTGATATGAGATAATGTCTTCTGCAACCTTGCTACCTGAACTACAATTAGGAATTTTATAGGGCTGCTTATTGTATGCATTCTTCTAAGGAGTGAGTCAGGGGCATCAAAAACCAACTTAATGATATGAACTATATTTGGGGCCAATAGAAGCCATATATGATATTCTCCAGAGAGGCATTTTAATCAGAAGCAGATTTTAACTTGTAGGGGAGGGAATACCTTTCAGCTTTTTCCCTGAGCATCATAATTTCCTCAGTTCGCATTTTGATGGGCATGTAAGATCTGGGAGATAAACATTCCACTCTCTGATGGAGGCCAAGGGAGGAAATATTCTGTATTTCTGGTTCAGGACAGATCAGTATGTCTCATAAACAGTAAAACTGGTCATGTGTTTAGTACCCTATGAGCAATACTTGAGGTATATAAGAAGACTCATCACTGGATAGAAAACCATCACACTTTGCCTGAAGGTGGCCTCATGGGCACATATTTTCTTATGAGACAGTATTGGGTTCCTTGTAACGCAGAAACTAGTGATAAATTAATCTTTAAAATTATTCCCCATATAAAATAGTCAAGGTGATTTTTGCTGAAAAATTTTCAAAGCAGGTATTATCACTTACTCATCATAGCTATAGTGCAAAAAACCAAAACAAAAACAAAAATTACATACACACACACACACAGAAAAAGTCCTTATGTCATATTCTCATGCTTTGTCTGGTTTTGAGCAACATGGCTTCTATCTGAATCCACTAAAATGAATTCTCTGCAGAATATTAGAAAATTTAGATATTCTCTATCAGATATAATAATTTTAGCATTAAAATATTTAATATGAAGCCGTATTTTCTGACCGTGGTTTATTGGGTAACCTTCAGTTTGTGACAAATTTTAAAATCAATGTATAAAAATCTTATTTTCATATTTTCTTAGAAGAAATGAGTTGAAGTATTTTCTTTATAAGGTACAGAATAAAGAGCACCTTCAGATGCTTTTTAGAATATGTACCTAAACTGAGAGGAATAAAGTTATATTCATTCTTAGTTACTACCTTAAGGCTAAGAATGGGAAGATAAGGTAAGCCAGACTTTTTATAGACCATAGACCGTGCCTGACTGTTTATTCTTGTCTGGAGGTATCTCTCTTTATATCAGAATTTAAAATTAATAGAAATCTAAAAAATTAATAGGATAAATATTTAGAGGACAAACTGAGAAAGATTTAAAAATATGTTTACTGAATTAAGTTCCCTGTCCCCACCCCCAACCTCAGGCCTTTCCTGTTTCTTAGAGACGTTAGGAAGGATACCCTGGCACTTTAACTGGTAAACGGACTAGTTTATGTTTTATTGTAAACATGCCCCCAAATTATTTCATTTCTCCTTCTACATTTTACTGAAACAACTACGTTAAAATAGTAACTATGCTTTTCATTCTCCTTCACTTACAGCAGGTTTTCTTCAAATAGCAGAATCCTCCTTTTCTTTCACGGTTCTGGTTTGTTTCCCAGGGCATCACCATTAGTGTCTGTGTTTATCTTCTTTATCAAAACTTAGACTATGAAGTCATTTTTGATAATTTCCTTTTAGCTTAGCCTCACAAAATCTATTATTCTGAAGCTAGGATAGCGTGCCACATTCCACCCCTGCCTGTGCTGCATAAGCACTTTGAATGATGACAGATCAGAGAAGATGGGCCTGAATGCATAATTATCATGACATGTAGTTAATGTTAGTTGATAAAAGTAGGCACACACAATTAAGAGAACATGCTTGATAGAACTAGGCAGTTTATTAAGGAGCTGAGTAGAACAGCTGTGAGGAGTTACAAGGATTCATAAACTTCCTTTTGGCTCCTTGAATGTCACTGTCTTCGATTGCCTTCGCAGTCCCTGTATAAGGTTTGTCGCATGCATAATAATTTCCCTTTCCCCCGCCCCATCCTAGAACAGTTTTGCCTTTTCAACTAGTTACTGTTGCCAACATTTAATAAGAAGGCTTTGCTGAGCTTTCTAATCGAAAACTTGCTTTTATCTTTCTTCATGAAAGAATTGAAATGGCTTCTTTCAGGTTGCTGTAGCCTCTGGGGAGATAAGGACCCTGCGGTTAACAGGATGAGAGATTTTTGTTTAGAAATTTTTATTTAGACAATGAAAAATGACCTCTGTAAACTCAAAGCTATCTTATTTTGGGGCTTTAGGCTTCTGGCAGATAAATCAATTGGGCCCTTGGGATAGCAAAGGAAAAACCTTTGCAGTAACTATGTCAGGGCAACGCAATAGATTTGTTTTGAGTATGCAGTTGTGTTGAATGTAGAATGCACTTAAAAATAAATATCATTTTATTTTCTATTAAATATTCAGGATCTGGATTTTACTCTTTTCAGCTTTTGCAAAGAAGTATTCCTTTTTGTGATGCAAACTGGAGAAAGCAGACCTTTTTTATGTATAAAATATGTGGCTATTGTTGGTATTTTGATTTTGACTTTTTAATTATTTACCTGTGCATTCTCTAATTGGAGACTGTTTTAAAATTTAGATTCTCAAAGTTATATTCTCATATTAAAAATCAGTATTATAAACTGCTTTTCTGTGGGTAAACAATTTCATTGTTACTTAAATAATACAATAGTAGTTTGTCTAAAATATGCTTTTTCAGATTGTCGCAACATTTTTCACACCTGTTCATAGGCTCAAGGAGTTTTGCAGATCCTCACAGCATGAATTTGCACTGCATGTTCACTCTCTAAAGAAAGAGTGTTGCACTTGGCTGTGTGCTTTTTTACCTATGTCATGTAGAGTGCAGATTCAGGGTGAAAAGTTATGCAGAATAATCTGTAAATTTGACGGGGAAGCAAACCAGGAGACAGATGCTCTACCAACATGCATACAGTTACTGTTAGGAGTGTTCATCAACCTAGTAAAGAAGCAATTTTGAAGGGGTGAATTTTTTTTTTTTTATTGTGCACAAAACCTTCATGCACATTTTGCAATGCCATTAAGATTATGATGCAAACCAGTAAAATGCATGGGACCAGAAATTAAAGTATACTGGAAAATAGAGGTGGAAAGTGATTTAGCAAATATCACAGTGGGAAGGACAGAAGTGAGATTAGGAAGATGACCAGGGAATATAAGAAAAAGTCATGCTCCCTCTTCTTTCTTTAACTTTAATTCTGTATGACCATTTTGGAGGGGTGTGGGCGGCAAACTGATGTGATCAACGTCTTCTGTCCTCACATTTTTAAAACCTTGTCTTTTCATTTTGATTCTCCTTGCATTCAAAGTTGATCAGTGTTAGGCTATAGTCAGAATTAATGTATAAATCATATTTATTTTGACAGGTGCCTCTATTTAGGACTTTGAATAATATAAAAATATTAAACAGATATTGCTTAAATATCCATGATTTGGCCAGTGACTCTTGACAATGATCAAAGGTAGGATTTAATTTTAGGGCTTTTGGGACAGGTAAATGATATTTGATTTCTGGTTTTCCTTTCCAAAAAGAAGAAGATGGGCATGACACCAATCTTAAAGTATTGTTCTTCTCAATACTCTGTAATAACCTATATGGAAAAAGAATCTAAAAAGAGTGGATCTATGTATATGTACAACTGATTCACTTTGCTGTACAGCAGAAACTAACACAATGTTTTAAATCAACTATACTCGGATAAAAATTAAATAAAAAAAGAGTAAATGAGATGATACATACTGAGCACTTGCCTGTGCAGACACTATTTACATATATTCACTTATCTAATCTTTACGAGAGTCCTGTGGGATATACATTACTATAATAATCCCAATGATATGGGAAACAGAGGCACAGAGAGGTTAATTTAATTGCTGGTCAGTGGCTGAACTGCTAATCCAGTCAAGATGCCTATGCTCTTAACCCCCGCACTGTGGTCCTCTATGGCAGGTGTACACTGTACATTCAGTAAGTGTAGGGATCCTGCTGCTTCCCTTCACTGAATTCCCTTCATCTATTGACCAAAATATCTGTGGTTACCTCCTGTGATTTTGATATTAAAGTGTTCAGATTATTAAAGAAACCTATATGTTTAAATTTAAATATCTAATTAAGTTATTAGACCAAAGCATGTATCTTTATACCCTATTCTTTAAATTAATACACTGCATCAGAGAATTCAGTTCAGTAAATTATCAACATTTACCGTGTCCCTAATGTCTGTCACACAGTCTACAGTTAATTAAGACTAAGTTAGATATCTCAGGGTCTTTATTCATAAGCATCTTAAAAAGCATGGAAAGAATAAGTTTACTTAAGACCAATGAAAAATAATTTAAGGTACTATTCTTAATTGATAAATAAAATCAGTTTGGCTATATGATACAGATAATAAATCCCATGATCTATCAGACTTAAAGATAGTATATTTAGTTATAATCATTAATAAATACTTCATGGAAAAATCTTTTAAGTTTACTAGACAGTATCTGAAAATTTGGTTCTCCATACGCACTAGAAATGACATAAATGATCAATTATATTTATAAGCTATTCATGGGATCCATGCTTATAAATCATCACTCATCCCAATATCTGACTTCTTGTTTTTCAGCTTTCTGAAAAATAGTTGTAAATCTAGAGATGGGCTGCCCAAAGCTACAAAAGAGTTGCAATAATCCCAAAGCGCATTTACTAAATGTCCATATATGCTAGTGTAAGGTGGTCCCCAGGCCCTTACTCAGGACTGGTTTTTATGTTTAGTTATGTTTCCAAGGTGACTGCAGATTCAAAATATCAAATGAGAAAGATATTTTTTTTTTTAGGGGCACATAGATGACACTACAAAGTCCTATACAGTTTAAGGGGCACATAAATGACACTACAAAGTCCTATACAGTTTAAGTAGTGCTTAGCTCACTGTCTCCTACAATAGTTGATATCCTTAAACATGTGTTGAGTAAAGTGGCAGTAGGGAAAGAGTCTATGATTGTTTATTATAGGAGCCAGTACAACATTTTAAAGCTCTTTGAGGCATTACTTTACAGTATTTCATGCTTATAATAATGAGATTTCCTTGTCAATTAAGGTTAACTCACATTCTAAATGCTGTGTTTAAAGTATCAGAGTAATGTATCAAATTACTTGAAAATATCTTAAAGATCTTTATAATTTTAAAAAATTGCACAATTGTATAAGCAAACAAAAGGAGATAGAAAATAATTAAAAGAGAGAGGTAAAAGTGAACATCAAAATAAATAGTAACTGGTGACATAATAATCACTACAGTAAGATAGATGGGAGCTGCAATCAAGGTCCCAACGAGAAATAGATAGCACATCTGTCTGGATAAATTGAAAATTGTTATTTGCAAGGGACCATTTACAAATGTGTAGATAGGGTGAAGGGGAAACCCAAAAGATGGAGTTGGCAAAAAAAAATAGAGCTGTTATCACTTCAGTCCCAAAGGGAGGAGAGGGGGCAGTTACCAAAATCTAGAAAGAGATATTACCTTGAAAGTAATAGTTGAGGAACATCCAACTGAGAAGACCTTGCAAGGGAGAATACAGGGCAGTAAATATCCTGCCTCACTCTCCCCTATCCTTTCAATGTGTCACTGGTGCTCCCCATTGGCAGAATCCAACTGTAAGCTGAAAGGCAAGGAAAATTGTTGATGGAGTCCGTGTGGGTCAGCCTCTCATGGCAGAGAGCAGAGTGGAGAGTAACACTGGAGATATCAATGGAAAATACCTGGCATTATGAGTGAAAGTGAAGTAATGTCTCAAAGAACAAAGCACTGAACATTATGATGCCATTAAAATTGTTGGTAAAACTTAAGGAGCAGTGGAAAAATTGAATATTTTGAAATATGATTAAAACTTTGGGAAATAAATAGTGTGAAAAGCACCCAAAGGAAATGTGGAGTTCTCTAAGCAAAGATGAAGATACAGTTGTGTGTGTGTGTTCGCGTGCACCTGTGTGGAGAGAGAGCGAGAGCGAGAGCGAGAGCGAGAGGGAGAGAGAGAGAGAGAGAGAGAGAGAGAGAGAAGACTACAGGCTAGGGGATATCGATTTGGAAACAAAGTTCCTATTAAAGTTTTAGTTCTTTGAGAGCAGATGCCCTGTTGTATTCTTCTTTGTAATCCATGTTTGAACCCAAAGCCTGGATTAGGGTGAAACCAGTGAAATGCAAAATGTAAACAATCACCAAATACTCAATCATCAAGATAAATATTTGAATACTATGTTTAAAGAATGCAAAAAAAAAAAAAAAAACACACTATGAACGAAATACCACATTTTAGAAGAAATACAGGGCTTCCCTGGTGGCGCAGTGGTTGGGAATCCCCCTGTCAATGCAGGGGATGCGGGTTTGAGCCCTGGTCCGGGAAGATCCCACATGCCGCGGAGCAACTAGGCCCGTGCGCCACAGCTGCTGAAGCCCGCGTGCCCAGAGCCCATGCTCCGCAACGGGAGAGGCCGCTGCAATGAGAAGCCTGCGCGCCGCGATGAGGGCTAGCCCCCGCTCGCCGCAACTAGAGAAAGCCCGCGCGCAACAACGGAGACCCAGCGCAGCCAAAAAAATAAAAATAAAATAAAACAAATACAGATTTCTGTTTCTTTTCACTACCCTGCATTATTGTATGACCAGTGGTTTCCAATCCTCTGCAATCCTCCAGCCTGGCAAGTGCCACAACCCACACTGGTTAGGTTTATAAGGTTTGAACATGGCATAGAAACAGATTGAGCAAAGCAGGGCTTTTTATATATAATCATGGTTTTGATTGCAGAGTTTTATTGACTTTTTCCACTATACATATATGTAGTATATACTATACTATATTTTCCAAAATACAGGAAGGTATTTGATAAGTGTGTACAGGGGTGCACATTTTTCTTTTTGTCTGAAGCTGCAATGTGACTCAGCACGGGACTGCTGAACACTGTTCCTAATACATAGCTGATAATTGATGTTTATTGAATGAAAGAATGATTAAATGAATTAATGTGGTCATTTCCTTCTCCAAATATGTACTACTAAGATTTGTTGTCTCTTTCAGTTCATATTTTTTTTCTTATTGCTGCATAACTTATGACCTTTCTCTATATGACATTCTTCCTGTAAGTTGCAAGGGCAGTTTTAGGGGCATGAATAGAGACATATGGATACTCAAAGAGGGCTGTTGTAAAAATATCATGAATAATCCACTAGGTAAAAAATGTTATAATAGTTTACTAACATTGCTGGAATTTTGTTTTGTTTTTCCATTTCCTTCACTTCGCTGGGTCTCCGTTGCTGCGCGCGGGCTTTCTCTAGTTGCAGCGAGCGGCGGCTAGCCCTCATCGCGGCGCGCGGGCTTCTCATTGCGGCAGCCTCTCCCGTTGTGGAGCACGGGCTCTGGGCACGCAGGCTTCTGTAGCTGTGGCTCATGGGCTCTAGAGCGCAGGCTCAGCGGCTGTGGCGCACGGGCCTAGTTGCATGTGGTATCTTCCCGGACCAGGGCTCGACTTATATACTTAGAATCTATTTTTTTAATTGAAGTATAGTTGATGTACAATATTACATAAGTTGAAGGTGTACAATGTAGTGATTCACAATTTTTAAAGGTTATACTTCATTTATAGTTATTATAAAATATTGGCTATATTCCCTGTGTTGTTCAATGTATCTTTGTAGCTTATTTTATACATAATAGTTTGTACTTCTTAATCCCCTACACCTATATTGCCCCTCCCCACCTTTCCTTTCCCCTCTGGTAATTACTAGTTTGTTCTGTGAATCTGTTTCTTTTTTGTTATATTCACTAGTTTGTTGTATTTTTTTAGATTCTACATCTAAGTTATATCATACAGTATTTGTCTTTCTCTGTCTGACTTATTTCACTTAGCATAATACCCTCCCAGTCCACCGATGTTGTTGCAAATGGCAAAATTTCACTCTTTTTTATGGCTGAGTAGTATTCCATTGTGTATATATATATATATATATATATATATATATATATATACACACACCACATCTTCTTTATCCAGTCCTCTGTTGATGGACACTTAGGTTATTTCCATACTTTAGCAATTGTAAATAATGCTTCTATGAACATTGGGGTGCATGTATCTTTTCGAATTAGTGTTTTTGATTTTTTTGGATATATACCCAGCAGTGGAACTGCTGGGTCATATGGTAGTCCTATTTTCATTTTTTTGAGAAACTTCCATACCGTTTTACACAGTGCCTGCATCAATTTACATTCCCACGAACAGTGTATGAGGGTTTCCTTTTCTCTACATCCTGGCCAACATTTGTTATTTGTGTTCTTTTTGATGATAGCCATTCTGACAGTTGTGAGATGATATCTCACTATGGTTTTGATTTGCATTTCCCTGATGATTACAGATGTTGAGCATCTTTTCATGTACCTGTTGGTCAGCTGTATGTCTTCTTTGGAAAAATGTCTATTCAGGTCTTCTGCCCATTTTTTAATCGGGTTTTTTTTTTTTTTTAATGTTGAGTTGTATGAGCTATTTACATATTTTGGATATTAACCCCTTATCAGTCATATAATCTGCAAATATTTTCTCCCATTCTGTAGGTTGTCTTTTCATTTTGTTTATGGTTTCCTTTGCTGAGCAAATAAGTTTAATTAGGTCCCATTTGTTTATTTTTGCTTTTCTCCCTTTGCCTTAGGACAGAACCAAAAAAGTATTGCTATGATTTATGTCAAAGAGTATTTATTATATACCTAGAATCTTCCTCAATTTCTTATCAATTCTATTTAAAGCACACTTTTCACACTCAATTTTATTAAACATTGTATATAATCAGATTGCAGTATCAGAGAACTTTAGATTTGCAACATTCTAAATTGTCATCTATTCTTAATTTTCCCTCCAATTATTCTCAAGTTTGTTTTTAATTTATTTTATATTCTCTCTTGTTTGGAACTTATTATATAGCTTAAAACTGTGTACATTTTAAAATTCTCTGCAGTACCTAGCAGATCAGGGCACAGTAACTTAATTAATTAGAACTATCACAATAGTAATGATGTAGCAATTTAACTTTCTCACTGCTTTGATCACATACCCTTCCTTAAGACCCCACTGGAATAATACTGATATTTACAACAAACAAAATTTCTTATCCTTGAAAGCCTTTCTTTTTCGTCTCTAATGTCTCCCATTATTGTTTTGTTAGACATAGCTGACGTGAAGAGAGACTCTGATGCATTATTTATCTTTTCCATAACTAATATCTGAAAAAATACAAAGGTGAAATTTGACACAGGAAACTTTTATTTAAGTTCCAGATCATATAAATGCATGTGGTCAAGATTCATTTTTCAGTTTAGGGGGCATGATTATGTGGGATGCTGATTATGTGAGTAAATAAGAAGCAGTGCCCTTCAAGTCTTATATATTATTTATGATATTATTTTTAAAAATATTTTTTCATGAGAACACTGTACTTGATCTTCAACTTGTCCATTTGTCGGGACCAGTTCACTTACTGGTCCATATCCACATAACTCATGTTTTACTGTCATAGACTGATGTGACACAGTGTAATAGAATATGATGCATTGCCTGAATTTAAAGGAACATGGATTATTTCTGGATCTGCCGTGCAGCATGAGATCTGTATCGCATTTGAAACAAAGCTAACCAAGCAGACAGAGCAGAAAGATATCTATAGCATTCATTAATCAGGGTAGAGTATATATATATATATATTTCAGCATCTTACACTATTTGCTTGATATATTTTAAGCCTGAAACAGAACAAAAATAGCCTTAGTGACCATGTGCATTGCTTCTTACATGATTGTCCTTAGAGAATTATCCCCTAAAAAAGCCAAAGCAATTCAATTTGGTTGACAATTGTTAAATAGGTTATATTAAATATATTTCTTTATTCCATCTTTTCTCACTGGGGATCATTAAATATTCTGCAATGTATGCATTTTGATCTATATATAAATATATGACTATTAGCACTGAACTATGCTACTATCTGCCATTTAAAGCCAATTACATTCAAAATATTTTGAAGAATGTAGTTTGTAAGAACTGCAAATATCAAATTATTTCAGATGTGAACTAAGGAGCGTAAACAGCATGATAGAATCAACTAAAAGATGCATCTTCACTCTTATAGAAGATCTTAGTTTTGGGTGAGATTTTAGAAACTCTTTGGGGCAGAATTGCCGCACATGCTTTAAAGAAGGCAATTTGCATCTGTCTGTACTCTGTGGGGTATATTAAGCATTCTCAAGCTCTTTTCACATAAGTTTATTCTGTCTTTCCTGGGATTTTAGCATCTAAAATACTTGAACTAGAGCCACTGCCTTTTTCCTCCATTCAAATTACTTATTCACCCAGGTCAGAGAGGTAAGAACTACTAGGGATCAGACTGGCATATGTGTTTCCCCCATCTGGCCCCATTATGGAATTAAGAGTTAAAATGCCTTTAACCTTTCTGGAATTAGACATCTATAACACAAATGCCATCCATATCCAGAATTTCATTAATACTTTTCTCTGCTTCTTGATTTTCCCTCTTTCTTTTTTATCATCCAGATGCCCTCTCTCTCGACTTCCCTCACAGCCATACCTCCATGTCTCTGAGATAATTATTCCTAGGCCTTCTGGTTATCATTTGAACAAAAACACAAAATTAAATGAAATTCTTATACAGAGCTTCTGACCACAGTAGAATAACTACTGTATTCATAGTATATATACAATAAATAGTTGATGACTAATTGATCAATACGTGTATATACTGCATTGGAAAAAGATTGTAAATGGATATAACATAATTAGATTCATGATCTCTGAAAATTGTAATTAATGATGTTTTAGATTATCAGATTGAGTACCAAGTTCTGCCATGGAATTTTAGTGCCCAGACTTGCATTTGTAATTTGCATTTCTTTTCTTTTTTCATATGAAGTTATGATTTGCTATATGAACAAATTCTGCATTGATTCATATGAAAGAACGTTGGGGGAAATTGAATCCACATACGCTCATGGAGTGCAAACCTCTGGGTCAGAGAAGTCTGCTCTGTGTTAACATAAACATATTCAGTTAAATAACAGGTGACATTGAGTAGATTCATCTTTATGGGTGAAGTTTTAAAGATAGTAAGTAAAGTAATAAATACATAATGAAAAATTTATTTCTCATTCTAATGTCTAGAAATAACTAGATTGGGTATCTATTTAAAGTAGAGGTTAATAACAACAATATGAACATTTCATTCAAGGGAAAAATACAACTCTAAAGAGCCATCAAACAATACCTTGTTAAAATTGGATCATGATTAAATAGGAGATTTGGTTCTGTTGAACTAGCCAAACGCTGAAGTCACTAATAAATCTCACTTTGTACAACATATTATATTAACAGGAATTCTCTGAATTAAAATGTTAAACTCAAAATACAAAGTCATATTACATATAGAACTGGCCCTGTGCCTACTTCTTTCCACAATTAACTCAACATTAGACCTTGACCAAGGGATATACAAGAACATATACTGTTGCAGTTCAGGGAAAACAGAGGTTTAGTGGGCTCTGATGCCATTGTTGGCTTCAAGAAGAAAGTGGAACATGGCTTGATCCTTGCTATAGATCAGAAGTTTGCATCCTTTCAAAATTCATATGTTGAAACCTAATGCCTAACATAATAGTATTAGGAGGTAGGGCCTTTGAAAGGGGCTTAGGTCTTGATGACGGAGCCCTCATGAATGGGATCAGTGCCCTTATAAAAGAGATCCTGGAGAGCTAGTTTTTGCCTTCTTCTATGTGAAGGCACAGAGAAGACACCATCTTTTAACCAGGAAGTGGGCTCTAACCAGTTACCCAATCTGCCAGCACCTTGATCTTGGACTTTCTAGCCTATTTGTTTAATTACCTAACATTTCTTCACTTCTCTTTTCTCCTTCCTTTCTCTCATTTCACTTTTATTTTCTCTATGAAAACATTAAAGTGTTTATAATTACAAGTCCTCTATTTATTTTATCTTCCTTCAGTTCACTCATGTGAATTTTCCAAATAAATATTTGTGTCATCTTTGGAAATGTTTGGTGTTTTAGAAATGGAATAAAAAAGGACAATTGATAGAGAGCATGTGTTTCTTTTATTAGTAGACTAATGCTAGACATAATATTTATCATTGCTTATGTGACTCATATATTTAAAATACAAAACAGAAACAGACTTACAGACTTAGAGAATGAATTTGTGGTTACCAGAGGGGAAGGATGAGGAAGAGGGATAGATTGGGAGTTTGAGATTGACATGTACACACTGCTATATTTAAAATAGACAACCAAAAGGACCTACTATATAGCACAGAGAACTCTACTCAATATTCTGTAATAACCTAAATAGGAAAAGACTTTGAAAAAGAATAGATACATGTATATGTATAACTGAATCACTTTGCTGTACACCTGAAACTAGCACAACATTGTGAATCAACTATACTCCAATATAAAATGAAAATTAAAAAAAAAATAAAATGCCAAAATGACCAATAAGGCATATATATAATTTTAAGTTAAATAGATTTCATTTAACATTTTAACTTAATTTAATAAATGAAAATATTGATTTACACACTTCATGAGATACTAGTTCTATTCTAATGTTCATAGAATTCTATAAAAATGCTGATAGAAGAAATTGCATCTTACTTTAATGTTCTCCCAGTGAAGTCATCCTATGCTACCGAATATACTTGAGAACAACAACTTGCTAAAAACTTTAAAGATAGCCTCCTTCTAGCAACAAGAATTTCTTCAGAAGTAGAACCTTTTCCAAACATATTAATATTTTCAAAAAGATGATAACCCTGTCAGGGATTAGACTGTCTCCAGGGTTAAAACCATAATCTGGTAAATAATTTCAACAGAGGACTTCTCTTCTCCTGGAATAGAAAACCTTCTCATCAGGGAATCCCACAGATATTCATTTCTTCAAAGACAGGACCTTTAAAACATGTTAGAATCTTCAAAGTGGGAAATATGCCACCCCTTAGCAAAATGAAGTCTTTTAAAGTAGAAGCCCAACAGCATTATGAAGACTCTGAAGGAAAACTCCCAAAGCTCTGTAAAATACTGCTTCCAGTACCCAACTCTCAGATTATCATTTTAAGATGTTATGCAGATGGTATGAAATCTACTTTAAAAAAATAGACTATTTCTTAGTGCAGTTTTAGGTTCATAGTAAAACTGAGCACAAAGTACAGAGAGATTCCGTACACTCCTCGCCCTCCACACATGCACGGCCTCCCCTACTATCAACATCACTCACCAGAATACTACTTTTGTTACAATTGATGCACCTACATTGACACATCATTATTACCCAAAGTCCATAGCTTACATTAGGGTTTGCTCTTGGTGTTGTGCATTCTGTGGGTTTGGACACATATGAAATGTATCAACAATTGTAGTATTATAGAGCAGCTTCACTGCTCTAAAAGTCCTCTGTGCTCTGCCTCTTCATCCTTCTCTTCCCCCTAACCAATGTAACCACTGATATTTTTACTGTTTCCATAGCTTTGCCATTTCCAGAATGTCCTTTAGTTGGAGTCATACAGCACATATTCTTTCCAAATGGGCTTTTTTTCAGTTAGTAATAGGAATTTAAGCTTCCTCCATATCTTTTCATGGCTTGATAGCTCATTTCTTTTTAGCGCTGAATAGTATTCTATTATCTGGATGTACCACAGTACCAGTCTATTCTTCTACTAAAGGGCAACTTAGTAGATTCCAAGTTTTGACTATTATGAATTATGCTTCCAAGTTTTGGCAATTACGAATAATACTGCTATAAACATCTGCATGCAGGACAAGTTTTCAACTCCTTTGGGTAAATACCAGGGAGCATAATTGCTGGACAGTATGGTAAGATTACATTTAGTTTTGTAAGACATTGCCAAACTAACTTCCAAGGCGGCTCTATCATTTTGTATTCCCACTAGCAATGAATGAGAGTTCCTAGCTCTACATCTTTGCCAGCATTTGGTGCTGTCAGTGTTGTGGCATTTGATAATTCTAATAGGTGTGTAAGTAGTATCTCTTTGTTGTTTAAATTTTCATTTCCATGATGACATAGTATGTGGAACATATTTTAATATTCTTATTTGCATCTGTGTATCTTCTTTGGTGTGGTGTCTGTTCAAGCCTTTGTCCCACTTTTTAACTGGGTTGTTTGTTTTCTTATTGTTGAATTTAAAGAGATTTTTGTATATATTTAAAAACAGTCCTTTATCAGAAATGTCTTTTCCAAATGTTTTCTCCTAATCTTTGGCTTTTTTTTTTTTTTTTTAATTCTCTTGACAGTGTTTTTGCAGAGCAGAAATTTTTAATGTTAATGAAGTCCAGCTTGTCAATTCTTTCTTCCATGGATCAAGCCTTTGGTGTTGTAAGTAAAAAGTCATTACCATACCTAAGGTCATCTAGATTTTTTTTTGTGCTATTTTCTAGGAGTTTTATAGTTTTGCATTTTACACTTAGGTCCATGATACATTTTGAGTTAATTTTTTTTTTACTCACTTTTTAAAATTTTTTATTTTTTAACATCTTTATTAGAGTATAATTGCTTTACAATGGTGTGTCAGTTTCGGCTCTATAACAAAGTGAATCAGTTATACATATACATATGTTCCCACATCTCCTCCCTCTTGCATCTCCCTCCCACCCTCCCTATCCCACCCCTCTAGGTGGTCACAAAGCACCGAGCTGATCTCCCTGTGCTATGCGGCTGCTTCCCACTAGCTACCTATTTTACGTTTGGTAGTGTATATATGTCCATGCCACCCTCTCACTTCGTCCCAGCTTACCCTTCCCCCTCCCCGTATCCTCAAGTCCATTCTCTAGTAGGTCTGCATCTTGATTCCCATCTTGCCCATAAGTTCTTCTGACCATTTTGTTTTTTTTTTAGATTCCATATATATGTGTTAGCATACAGTATTTGCTTTTCTCTTTCTGACTTACTTCACTCTGAGTAAATTTTTTTGAATAATGTTAAGTTCTGTGTCCAGATTTTTTTTTTTGCATATAGATGTCTAATTATTCCAGCCTCATTTAATGAAAAAATTATCTTTACACCATTGAATTATCTTTGTTTCTTTGTCAAAGTTTAGTTGACTGTGTTTATGTGGATCTATTTCTGGACTTTCTATTCTGTTCCACTGATCTATTTGTCTATCTTTTTGCCAACACCACACTGTCTTGACTAATGTAGCTTTATTGTAAATCTTGAACTATAGACTGTCAGTCCTCCACCTTCAATATTGTTTTGGCTTTTCTGGGTCTTTTGCTTTTCCATATACAATTTAAGATCAGTTTGTTGATATTCACAAAATAACTTGCTGGGATGAGACTGCACTGAATCTATAGACCAAGTTGGGAATAATTGACATATTTACATGCAATTTACTTTTAAAATGTTCCCATTTGACTTGAACCATTTTAACTGATAAGTAAAATATGGTAAGATCTAGTTATCAAGAAAATAAGATTGGTCTCAAAAGCTTAGTATCTATATTCCTTTAACTCTAATACAAGGATCTGGTAAAATAATAAATGAACGGTGAACAGACCCTGTGGATTTGAATTGTGTAAGGGCAGTTTTCCCTCACTGCATGTTATTTGTGATCTAGAGGAGGAGGCTACAAATCAGAACAATTTATTTGATAACAAATAAATCACCTGAACTGCTATGCTTTTCTCTTTAGGAAAAAAGGTTTATCTACTTCCCTTACCTGATAGAGCTGTTGTGAGACTGAGTTAATATTAGGGAAACTGTGAAAAGTAATGAGTGCTAAGCTGTAATCACCATGGTCATCAACATTGCCAATTATATAATTGCCACTGTTTTCCACTCCAGAAGTTTATATGTAACTGAAGAATATATTTTTTGTCTAAATTTGAAATTTGATTGGGTTATGAGAGTTTTGGATATAAACTGGTATTATGATTACAAACAAATTTAATGTCTAAGAAAAGCTACTGAAATGCTTAGATGTTAGGGCAGAGTACAGAAAATATTTAAAGTAATTTTTGCTTTTTATCACTTACTGTTTTACTATTACTTATATGTTTAC
Source organism: Globicephala melas (assembly GCF_963455315.2). NCBI lineage: Eukaryota > Metazoa > Chordata > Mammalia > Artiodactyla > Delphinidae > Globicephala > Globicephala melas. The sequence goes on from NC_083327.1 coordinate 29,546,278, forward strand.
TTTTTATTATTATACATATAGTCTAAGTATGTTTATAACAGAAAATATAATTTGAATTCTATTTCTAGTATTCTAGTTCTAAAAAGGTATGAAAAGCTGATTCAGAATATATTAAATTTAAGATTATGGGGATCAAGAGCAGGAAGTGGGTTAGTTTAATCCTCTTTTCTCTCCTTCAATTACTTGTTTTCCCAAGGTGGTGACTCCATTCTATATTTGAACGAGGACTAAAATATGTGTGTGTGTGTCTGTCTGTCTGTCTGTAAGACTTGAATATATGGTAGACTAGAAGTCAGTATAATACATGATAACAATTTATATTACCAATTAAAATGTACGTATGTTTAGAAGATACCATACAAAAAATAGAATGGATTTGATTTTCTGAATTGAGATTGTGATTACAAAGGTTTTGGGTTAACTGATATCACGTTTTACATTCTGTATCTTATTCATAATCAACCAAAACCATTTCACAAATCTTTGTAGTTCCATATTTCAAGATAGCCTTCCACCTAGTAACAAATTCAGTTAAACATTCTTAGCTCTTTAGCTCTATAATTTTGTGCAACTTGATTTTTTGAACTCTCAACACTTCTGGTTAGAATACTGAGAATTGTGATTTTCCCAGGAACAGGCCATCTTAGTATTGTTGCCTTGTCAGCCATTGAGTGGGAGCAGCCTGTGGGAAGCCACAGCTTCACTGCAAACCCTGCGCCTGAGATGGGCGCCAAGGCCAAAGGTCAATTATCCTTACTCGCAGTTGTGAGAGCTCTCAAAAGCATGTTTGTTTGTTTGTTTGTTTGTTTTTGTGGTACACGGGCCTCTCACTGCTGTGGCCTCTCCCGTTGCAGAGCACAGGCTCCGGATGCGCAGGCTCAGCGGCCATGGCTCACGGGCCCAGTCGCTCCGTGGCATGTGGGATCTTCCTGATCCGGGGCACGAATCCATGTCCCCTGCATCGGCAGGCGTACTCTCAACCACTGCGCCACCAGGGAAGCCCCAAAAGCATGTTTTTATGGCCACAAAACTGGATGAGAACTATTTTATTGTTAGAGGAACTAATAGGGCCAAACAAATGAAAGTATCAAATGAAATCCAAAGTATTTAAGCACATGATTTTGGGGGAGTTTTGGGTGGTTTCAAGCTTGTTATCTCTTTTCAATCTCACAACAACCCTAAGGAACAAATCTTAGTATCCTTATATTAAATATATAAAAATTGAAGTTTAGATGACTGACATCATCTTAATTTTAAGGAGATGCTTGAATAGTATATGATGCTATATCTAACTCAGTTGCTAAGTGGAGGCCTTGGTTTGGTTGTAGAAAATATGTTTTGTGTTGAAGAAAATGATAGAATCAGAAATCATAAGGTAATCCTCCTTTATTCAGTTTTTAAAAGGTTGTAGCAAGCATTCTGATTCTTAGGAATTTAGAGAAAACAACAGTTGCAACATTTAGAATAATTAACCCCAGACATTTCTGTCTGTTCTGCAGGCTCCCCCTGTTGGCTTAATTGCAATGTCAAAAGTCACATGCTTTTGAACTTCAATTTTCTCATTCCAAATAAGAGGAACCTGGCATTTTTTGTGATCCTAGTCAGGTCACAAAATTTACACCAACAAACTTCTTCTGCTATTGAGTCTTTCTAGCTTAATGGAAAATTTGAGGGAAGCACATGTGAGATGCTATGAGTCCCATAGAAATAAAATAAACTGTCTGAATAATCCCGGTTTTCTGTTTCAAATTAAATTTCTCACCATTAAAATAAGACCTTGGGTTATATCTGTCTCTATTTACTATTAAAAATTAAAACAAGGAAAAAACTTTAACTATTTTTAAACAATTCATTTAAAATAACAATACTAAACCCATTACATGCTAACATAAACAACATTTTTATGAAAAAATAACTCCCAAACAAAAAGAACTAAGGGAGAAGAATGACATTATTTTATACTTTTGCAAATCTCTTTAATGTCTAAGTTAATAGACAGTAGTCAATTCTTATATCTGTATCTTCATCTGCTGCAATTCATTCTTCATCTGCTGCAATTCATTCTTATGATTGCAATTCATTCTTATCATTCTTATGATTCATTCTTATGATACGTGAAGAAAATATGGCCTTATGCACATATCTAGTTGTCATCACATAAAATTGTATGTATTCTTTGATACTACACCAAAACTCAGCAAGTGGTTCTTTTGAAGAAGAGTGTGTGAAATCTGAAATCATATCAATATACTTTTGATACTTTGTTACATTAAAATCCACTAGTTTATTATGCACTCTGAATGCGTCTTTTACCGGTGCATAATTTTACCCATGCATGTATGTAACACATACATTGGTCATTCAGAAAATATTGGTTCACGGAATTATGCATATCTTCCAAATATCAAAACATCATATTGGTCAATATCACCACCATTTTCCTCAGAAAAATCTTAAGTATTGTGAGGCTCAAATTTTATCACTGGCAGCAAATTCTGCTGGTTTCTTCTGACAGATTTACTTCAATCATTTTTGAAAAAATACCTGCCAAATATTCATGTCTGAATAACCATAGTTTGTTATTAATTCTTTCAAGTAAAATGATATTTCATGAAAGACTGGCTAGTTCAGCTTGTGATTCAATTGCACAAGCGCTTTTCCTCCAGATCACCATCATACTTCAGTATACAGAAGTGTATTTTGTATGCTTCCCATTTCATCACATGGAATATTAAAACGATGTGTACTCAAGTTTCAAGATTTAGTGAAATTACACATTTTTACTGTTTCACCGAGGACATTCTTAAGGGAAATAATTTAATTAATTTAGTTATTAACTGTGGATCTGTGGTGGTGAGAAATACTATGACTACTAGTGGTTTGTGCAAACTGCCAGCGGTTTTATCCACCATTGCTTTTGTACCATCAGTGTAATTGTGAACACAGTAAAAAAATCAAGTAAAGTCTTAGTATTATTATGACAACTGTTTTGATCTTGTATATCCACTAGATCTTGGATTCTCAAGGGGTTTGCCGACCATACTTTGTAAACCTCTGTTCAAGATTACAGTTAAGAACTCTTGAGACTGTCTTAGAATATTTGATCCATGAGGACGGGAATCCTTGTTTTGTTCATTTCTTTTTCTCAGGCATGTAGAACAGTCTCTAACACAGGATGTAAGTATGTTTGTCCCTCTCCTCTCCCTTAACCCCTCACCACCATCTAGGCTATGTGCTGGATGGCTTTGTGATTTAGTTTTCTCATCTGTAAAATGGAGATAACATCAGTACCTAATTTATAGGTTTGTTTTAAAGATGAAATGTCACAATGCATTAAAATGCCTCACAGAGTGACCAACAGGTAGTGGTGTTGTTTAGTTACTTAAAAATATGTTAAGTAGGGCTTCCCTGGTGGCGCAGTGGTTGAGAGTCCGCCTGCCGATGCAGGGGACGCGGGTTCGTGCCCCGGTCCGGGAAGATCCCACATGCCGCGGAGCGGCTGGGCCCGTGAGCCATGCGCCTCCGGAGCCTGTGCTCCGCAACGGGAGAGGCCACAACAGTGAGAGGCCCGTGTACCACAAAAAAAAAAAAAAAAAATATGTTAAGTATAGGACTTCCCTGGTGGCGCAGTGGTTGAGAGTCCGCCTGCCGATGCAGGGTACACGGGTCCGTGCCCCGGTCCGGAAAGATCCCACGTGCCGCGGAGCGGCTGGGCCCGTGAGCCATGGCCGCTGAGCCTGCGCGTCCGGAGCCTGTGCTCCGCAACGGGAGAGGCCACAACAGTGAGAGGCCCGCGTACCGCAGAAAAAAAACAAAAAATGTTAAGTATCCACAGCTCTCTCAGTTACAGTTAAGTTCTGTTGCCTGTAATAGGGTTTCAATCAAAAGAGTAGTGTATCATACATTAATTAAGACCTAGGATAGCAGTTCAGGGCTTAGATGGTAGCTCCAGAATGTCTTCAGGCACGCAGGCTTCTATTTTCCTGTACTAATATTCTCCTACATGATTTTCATCTTAAGGTCACATCCTGATCCAATATAGTTGCTGAAGCTCCAGTTTTCACTTCTGCATTAAAGGCCAGAAGAGGGAAGAAAGGTAGAAAGATTTTTTATAAAGTCTGCCCCCAGCTGAGTTGGCTCCCTTTAATGAGATTTCTCAGAAGTCTCATACGCCAATTCTACATTTCGTTGGCTGCAACATGGTCACATAAAAAGGAGGCAGAGAAGTTAGCCTTTTACTCTATGTATCAATATGCCTAGCTAAAAATTAGGGTTTCTCTACTAAAGAGAAAGAGGAAAACTGATGGCTTCCACCTATTGCTGGAACAATGCAGTAGGTCCGATGGAACATATAACATGAGTATATTCCATCATGCAGAAGTCTGATTGATACAGATTCCTTTTGCTCCTCTGTGGAGATAACAACCCTTTGACCCAGCGCTGAACTCAGCACCTCACCATAGACCTTTATCTTCAGTGAAGGGCAGAGATTGTGCATTAGACTGTATCTAGTGCCTCTACATTCTCCCCAGGATCAAGCGATGGGAATTTATATGTACAGTGAGTCGAGTGTGATTCAGCTACACTGATGATGAACCATTTTAGGCTGAACTGAGAGCACTACAGCTTCTCTAAGTTTCCTGAATCTTATCTCAATTATATTTCATTTAATAACACTCAGTGATATATCTGGTGGCAGGGGAAATGAAACTACATGCTTTTATGGGATCATTCATCAAGAACTAATTGAAGCTTTCATACAGTTTAGTGCTGATAGAACAGTGTAACAATAAACAATAACAAAATTCACTGGAGAAGGATTTGTTTTGCCGTGAGGAAAATGGTTCTGTTTCATCCTGGGATTCCTGGTTAAAAGAGTCTCCACTTTACAAAGGGATAAGCACAGGCTCCTCTGCATAATGACGGGGTGGAAGCTGTGTCAAATGTATTAGTGTTGCTCCAGTGGAGCCATTCTCAGCCTAAGTATCTGCTATTGTGTGGGACTCTGGCAGGAGGCTGCAGGACCAATAGGATTCTTAGAAGTTTCTTTCTGCTATTTATTGTTACTGTGCTTGCAGCAGCTCTGTCGTAGTTTTTATTGGAAAATATGTGAATAACCTTAAGGGGTACTTTAACAAAATTTAGATTAAAAAAAAAATAAAATCCCAGTTTAAGAAGTTTCTGTTTGAATACTTCTGTTTATGGAGTTGGTTTCCTTTTTGTCAGTGGAATTCCTGTTCTTCCATATGTGGTGTTTGCACATTTGGCTTAACTGAAAAGGAAGAAATAGAGAATAGACACCTTACTCTTTTTCTTGGAAGTGATTTAAAGGAAATATTAGCAAAATGAAATGTATGAGAAATGTGCTGCAAACCGCTGTAGACCTGAACATTCATTTGCTATATTTATATGACTTAGAGAGCAGTAAGCATGATACTATAGGTGCTGAATTTACCTAGTAACTGGTATGTCTTATAAGTAATAACCACAGATTTTGTTGGTAAAACATATTACCTACACTCAACTTGACTCTCGGCAATTAGACTGGACTCTCTACTATCACCATTTTAAAATTGCTCAAATACCATTAAATGGATACAGATTTTAGAAAAGTGATCATCATGTAAGACTCATAAGATGATATAAATGACCTTCTTTCATAGACACAGTTAATGTTGATTAATGTGTCTTGAAAACCTATCTACAAAACAAGAAACCCTAGTAATGTAGATATAGTCAGATACTGTAATCTTAATATGCAAATTTTTCTTCAATTTTGTTTTGCATTATAAAAAGTAATTTCTCGTAAGGGGTTTTTAAACAATGATTTTCTGAAAGTCTTAATACATCTTAAACAAAGTACTACAAGCCTAAATTAGTCCCTAAAAGGAGAGGAATTTAGAGAGACCACAATCACTCTTTCCCTTTGCTAAGAAGCCAAATTAATGCTTCGTGTACTTAGTTGCCAGTCACTTCAGTTAATTTGTAGTACCATTAATGAGTGAAGGATAAATTCATATCATGACAAGTAAGTGTAAATATAATAGATAAAATAATAATTGTAGATTTCATAACTTTCATTTTGTAAAGCATATTTGACTTTCCACATAGCTATGCCAAACAGAATTCTATGGCAAAGACATCTAAAGATGGTAATGACAGATTAGCATAAATTAAGTTGGCACCATTCTGTAATGCTTCCACTGTGGTTCTCAAACACACTAGGCAGCTTCTATGCCAGGACCTTTCCTCTGTATGACAGGCACCCTCTTTCTCGATATTTCCACTGAGCTTGCTCACTCATGTCTTTTGGGCTCTGATCAAATGCCACCTACTCAGTGAGGTCTTCCTGACTGCCTTATTTTGTATTGCAATTCTCACCCCCAAATCATATATCCTAATTGCTACCTGCTTTATTTTTCTTCATAAACACTTACTATTATCTGACACCCCAGTATTATCTATTTATTTGTTTGCTAACTATACTTTCTAGAATTTAAATTCTGTGAGGTCAGGTGGGCTGTATGTTTTATCTGTTGCTGGATCCCAGAGCCTGAAATATAATAGGCGTTCAAGTGATATATGCTGAGTAAATGGATTAGGGTTCTAGATCTCCCATATCTCACACACTAGCACTTTGAACTTAGGCAAGTCACTTAACCTACTGATTTCTGTTTCCTGAGAAATAATGATGCCTCTTACATTTTGCTGATTGAACAGAACACTGTAGATGAAAGATTTTGCTGAGGGCAAATGATATTTTGCTGTTGAAACATCAAATGGCTTTCAGGAAACTCTGTACAAGTAATAGATTTTGGCTTGCTTGGATTATCTGGTTTACAGGAGATCTAGACTTGGTTTAGGGAGTTGGTTTTGGTACACTAATTAAAGCTATGAACCCTTGCCTATTTTTAACTTGCTAGTGCTAGAGCAATCAGTTAATCGTGTGACCAAAAGCAGGCGGTGATTGATAGAAACAGATTTCAGAGGTGACATTTAGATGTGAGACAGAATTTGAGGGATGGTAATTTAGGTAGGGTAAAGGTGGTAGGATGCTAAAGCTAATTGGCCTACATGAGAATTAAACGGGTGAGTGTGGCCTCACTTATAGCATGTTATTAAGAAAAGTGGGGCATTATCTTAGAAAGGGTAGTGTGATGGTTAATTATGTATGTCAGCTTGGTTAGGCTATGGTACCCAGGTGTTTGGCCAACCATTAGTCTAGATGTTGTTCTGAGGGCACTTTGTACATGTGATTAACTTCTACAATCAGTTGATTATTTATTTATTTATTGTTTAAGTCTGAGTTTAATTTTAAACAAATTTATATGACTTTTTTTTTCTGTAAATCAGTTGATTTTAAGTAAAGGAAATTACCCTTGATAATGTGGGTGGTGGGCCTGGGCCTCATCCAACTAGTTGAAGGCCTTAAGTGTAAAAAACTGAGGTTTCCTGTAGCAGGAATTCTGCCTCAGGACTGTTATATAAAAATCACACATCAGTTTCTAGCTTGCCTGTTTGCCCTATGGATTTGCTAACTCCCACATTGCTGTGAGCTAATTCCATGTAATCTCTCTCTTTCTCCCTTTCTCTCTCTCTCTCTTTATCCTATTGGCTCTGTTTTTCTGGAGAACCCTGACTGATACAAGTAGTAATCTGTGGTTTACAATTCCCGATTTGGGGATTACTTTGAGGATTAAATAAAACAGTGTATGTTAATTTCATGATAAAACGTTATCACACAGTAGGTGCTCAAAGAGTGGTGATTCTCATTATGGTGATAGTGGAGATGATCAGGTGATATGTTTACCAATGGAGTGTGATCCTCAATTAGCCTATGATAGCATCCACCGAGTACCTGAAGTTAGCTGACTGATTTGACAAGTCAAATTCAAATAAAGGAAAGGAGTTCAGTCTCTTAGAATAGGTGGTCAAAATATGAAGGAAATCTGAAAGCAAATTTGTTTATGTAATTACAGGGAGAATAGTGGTTGGAAAGGGTATAAATTCTTGAGTCAACAGCCTGGGGTTCAAATTCCATCTTTCCTTCTCACTTACCATAAGATATTATTTGTGAAATGGGTATAATAATGCTTTCCCCACAGTCTTATTGTGGAATTTTAGTAAAACAAATTATATAAAACATTCAGGACTGTATCTGTCATATTTTTCTCCTCATACAACAAATTACCATCAAATTTCCCAATTTTTTAAATTTAGATTTCAGTCTTTGTATGCCAAATGAGGGGTCAGTTTCATAATTGGAGACAGACACTTTTTTCTTTTCCCCTCCAGGTAAATGAAACTTTACTGAGACAAAAGAATATTGATAAAGCACAAGCAAGTTTTAATATAGTTTTGCATTGACTAAGACTTCATAGAGAAGAAAAGGATGGCTCCCTTGCCATACAGGGTGTTGCAGAGTTAAAGCCTCTCACCCTTATATATAGGCAGGTTCATAGAGAAGAAGTGGAGTACACCCCAAAATCAAGGATGCTCAGGAAGTCCTTCAAGGGCAGCTTTAATTTGCTTATCCCAGCAGATTCAAGAGTAGCAATAAGGGCCCGAGTGTGCTCTGTCATTGCAAAATCAACTAGGGGACATTGATAACAAAACTAAGTTCTTTACAGAGTTACAGAGTAAGAGAAACCAGAGTCATTGTCAGCTTTATAAAATATGTATTTTATTATATGTCCATTTGTGTATTTTAACATCAGTAGTGCTTATTCATGAAGATTTATTCAGTCTCAGGAATATCATTTAATTTGAAAGAAAGAAACAGAGTAGTTCTAATGCCATAAATGTATCTTCTGCAAACACTACAAGAAAAAGGCACTTTTTATAAAAAGGAAGGAACAGATTAATCTCATTATAATATTATTTCTTGAGAAACTAAGGCATAATAAAGAATACTTTAGAAAAACAAATTTGGTATAATGTTATAACAGAGATATATTTCATCTAAATAATTGAAACTGAATCGATGAATTTGCACCATGTAACTAAAAAGTGGCAATAATAATAATAATAAAATCTTTAAAAGCAAAGTGCATGCTACCAGGTGTGCTGAGTGTGCCTAGGGGGAAGGCTCTGGCCAGCACTTCTCCAGCAGGACATGCCTAGGACTGAGTCAGGAAGGCAGGTAAGTCTGGGATACCTTCAGGCAGGTAGATGCAGAAATATAGGTAGGCAATGTTCTGCTAGAGCATCTGGGGTCAGAGACCAGTTGCTGAACCAGTCTGGATTGGGGGTGAGCTGAAATCATGGTCATTAAGACAAGGTGGATTGGAAAAAGAGGTGGGAGGTGAGGCAGCAGCCATGTTGTGTTCACCAGTACCAAACAGAAGGGTTCACTGGTGCCAAAAAGAAGGGAGGATTAAGGCAGACATGAGGCCAAAGTTCACCGTTTTTTAAAATTTTCAAATTGTTAATAGCATTATTTGATTTAATCATACATATTACAAACTTTTTATGTCTTCCCATTTACATCACGTACCTTTTTTTTATTTTATCACACTGATACATAATCTATTTTTAAGAATTTCATCTTATTTAAATGAATGTAAATCCATATTGTCACTTTCAAAAATTTGCATAATTATTTGATGACGCTACCAACACATATTTTATCCATTTCTTTAGATGGGCATTTAGGCTTTTTATAGTTTTTTTCTAATTTAAATGCTACTATAATAACCAGCCTTTAAAACTACTGTTTTTTTTTTTTCACGGTTATTTCAAGTGTAAATAAAATACATTTTTCATCCTGAAAGTAATAGAATCACACGAAGAAAGTTTGGAAAACAGAAAAATTAAATAAAGCATTTATACTTCTACCATTATAATGTATCATCGTTTTGGCTTACTGTTTTAGGATCTTTTTGTTGTCCTAATTTTTATCACCTTTAATTATCTGATAGGCAACCATAACTACAGAGCTGAGGTCCCTCAAACCTCAGCTCTGAAGTTATGCCAGCATGCCTCAAGACAGAGTATAGGGTAAAGGGAAGGGAGATTGTGATAATCAGCAGCTTCTTCAGGCCAAGAGAGATGATGCTACCTCTTCCAAGTATGAAACAGATCTCATGGAGGCTGACTTTCTGCATCCCGCCAGTTAGCCTGGCTGCATCTGTCATTCCAGGGCCAGCCTGAGCTTCTGGTCCTAGAATGTTATTGGGTTGAATGCTATGAAAACTAGTATTTATTAATAAGACAAACTATACTTGTAGCATTGTATACATTATCCTATTTAATCTTTACAACACTTTGAGGTAGATATAACAAGTCTCTTTTTGTAGATAAGATTATTGGTTCAGAAAGGTTAAGTAACTTGGCCAAGATTACATTACATAGCGGAACTGGAATTGAAATCTGTAACTCTGAGCCTCTGAAATAAACTTGTGAATAGCATACCGATGTCTTAGGGTATGTGGATGTGGCAATAAGTGGTAGTAGGTTCCAAAATCTAATTCTTCTTGATTATATCCTTCTCTTCAATGACACACTAGAGTTGTCATTTTGTGAATTAGAAATGTGGGAACATATAAGACTCAAAATCACCTTCACTTATGTGATAGATGTGTTAGTGATGCTGTAAATTTGGTTATATGTTTTGTAAGTTTGAGGACATATAAGGTGAACTCTGTTGGCTTAGCTGTACCACATAGGTAACCTAGCCAAAGGTTTTGATAAGGAACCCAGGATATTTTAGGGCTTAAGAGAGTTTCAGATGATAGTATCACTTGTTATAACGATTTATCTTTGGTTGTACCACATACCACGGGTGACTAGCAAGGAAGAGAGATTGAATGAGGCATGGACGGGCATAATTGGCACTGGAGAAAGAGTAAAGAAACTGACTAGAATTAATATATTTTATAGAAATTAAAAGTAACTTTTTAAAAATATCTTTATTGGAGTATAATTGCTTTACAATGGTGTGTTAGTTTCTGCTTTATAACAAAGTAAATCAGTTATACATATACATATGTTCCCATGTCTCTTCCCTCTTGCGTCTCCCTCCCTCCCACTCTCCCTATCCCACCCCATTAGGTGGTCACAAACCACTGAGCTGATCTCCCTGTGCTATGCGGCTGCTTCCCACTAGCTAGCTATCTATATTATGTTTGGTAGTGTATATATGTCCATGCCACTCTCTCACTTTGTCACAGCTTACCCTTCCCCCTCCCCATATCCTTGGGGATACCCTCATATCCCCAAGTCCATTCTCTAGTAAGTCTGTGTCTTTATTTCCGTCTCACTGCTAGGTTCTTCATGACCTTTTTTTTTCTTAGATTCCATATATATGTGTTAGCATACAGTATTTGTTTTTCTCTTCCTGACTTACTTCACTCTGTATGACAGACTCTAGGTCCATCCACCTTGCTACAAATAACTCAATTTCGTTTCTTTTTATGGCTGAGTAATATTCCATTGTATATATGTGCCACATCTTCTTTATCCATTCATCTGTTGATGGCCCTAGGATTTTTTGGAATGGTAAATGAGTACTGGCTTCAACTTCAAGTCACCAGTTGCAATAGCCCCTAAGAAAAGAGTCAACCTGTCCTTTGAAGTTTTGAAGCCAGGCATTGAGATTTCTCTAGCTATGACTGTCCTAGATAGTATATTCTTCCAACATAAGGCTGGTTCATTTACATTGAAAATCTCTTGTTTAGTGTAGCCACCTTTATGAATTATCTTAGTTAGATCTTCTGAATAACTTGTTGCAACTTCTACATCAGCACTTGTACTTTTATCTTGTAGAAATGGCTTCTTTCCTTAAACCTCATGAACCAAACTTTGCTGGCTTCAAACTTTCCTTCTGCAGCTTCCTTACCTCTTTCAGCCCTCATAGAATTGAAGAGAGTTAGGGCTTTGCTCTGGATTTGGCTTTGGCTTAGGGGAATGTTGTGGTTAGTTTGATTTTTCTAACCAGACCATTAAAACTTTCTCCATGTCATCAAGTCTGTTTCACTTTATCATTTGTGTGGTCACTGGAGTAGCACTTTTAATTTCCTCTAAGAACTTTTCTTTTGTATTCAAAACTTGGCTAACTGTTTGGTGCAAGAAGCCTAGATTTAGACCCATTCTTGGCTTTTGATACCCTTTCCTCACTAAGCTTAATCATTTCTAGCTTTTGTTTTTAAAGTGAGAGCTGTGTGACACTTCCTTTCACTTGAATACTTAGGGGTCATTGTAGGGTGATTAATTGGCCTAATATCAATATTATCCTGTCTCATGGAATAGGGACGCCCAAGGAGAGGGAGAGAGACAGGGGAACAGCTGCTTGGTGGTGCAGTCAGAACATACACAACAGTTATTGATTAAGTTTGTCATCTTGTGTGGGCAGGGTTCATGGTGCCCCCAAACAATTTCAATAGTAATGTCAAAGATCACTGATCACAGATCACCATAACAGATTTAATAATAATGATAAAGTTTGAAATATTGCTAGAATTACCAAATGTGACATAAAGACAGGAAGTAAGACAATGCTGCTGGAAAAATGGCACCAATAGACTTGCTTGTTGCAGGGTTGACACAAACCTTCAATTTGTAAAAAATGCAATATTTATCAAGTGCAATAAAATGAGGTATGCCTCTGTAGAGAATAGACTAGGTAGGGCCCTAGTATAATGGATATCTATTACTTTGTTGGACTATCGACTTCCCATTTTTTCTAAGTCTGTGTCTTCCCCAGTCCTGCCATCCATATTGCAGTAGCAGGATCAACCTTATAACCAGGTGACTTCAGTTGACAGGTTTGTGGTGGGCAATTTGCCAGATATGGAGCACTGAGTCCATATCCTGGAGATTTAGAACTTGGGGCCAAGAATGCCATGCTTTTACTGGGGGTCTGGACTGTTAGGAACAGTCATATGACCATATGTCCTGGCCTATGGACCAGAGATTAAGAAGCAATGACAGAAAGAAAGAAAAATAAACCAGAACCTCAGAGAGAAGCAGAGAAGAAAATTGCTCATATCTAGTTTTTCTTCAGGCCCCGTCCCATTGTTATATTTGGGTTCAATGAGATATCTCATAACTTTATAAAATTCTGTTTCTATTATTAAACAGTTTAGAGCTGGGTTTTACTTCTAACCACAAGAACTCTATTATAATTAGTCTTAAACTAAGTTTGAAATTAATGGAGTCAAGAGCAAAAAGTGTGGCAGCTTCCATGTTTGATATGCAAGCTAGATTATCTATATAAGAAATATGAAAAACTTAGTGGTTTTCTAAATTCAGAATCAGATGCCGCTGTAGTCAACTATATTAATAAAGGTGACTCTTAGTTCTTGAGGAAAATACGACATTTAACTAACAGTACCAAAGGCAATCTCTCACCTTTTGAAAAGGTCTTTTTACTCTTTAATATGATTGTTAAAAAGGCGATGGATTTTTTTTTCATGGCTGGCGCTGTGGAAAGAAAATAGGAATAACTTGACCACAGTGAAAGTTTCATTTCAGAATTATTTTCAAACTACTTATATAAGAGAGCAACCAAACCAAACCAAACCAACCCCTCATATTCCAACTTATTTTATAAGGAAATGTGCATTTCAGACAGCTAAAAGTAAAACAAATACAAGAAATTAAAGTATTTTAAAGAAAAATCTATCCATTGAAGTTTAATTATGTTGGAGAGAACCAATATTGAAAAGTATTTAATAATAATTGCACCTTTAACAATCTAGAATTTCTGAAAATATTATATATACTCTAAATTTTTTTTAGATTTTATTTTATTTGTTTATTTTTTAACATCTTTATTGGAGTAAAATTGCTTTACAATGGTGTGTTAGTTTCTGCTGTATAACAAAGTCAATCAGCCCTCTTGCGTCTCCTTCCCACCCTCCCTATCCCACCGCTCTAGGTGGTTACAAAGCACCTAGCTGATCTCCCTGTGCTATGCGGCTGCTTCCCACTAGCTATCTGTTTTACATTTGGTAGTGTATATATGTCCATGCCACTCTCTCACTTCGTCCCAGCTTACCCTTCCCCCTCCCGGTGTCATCAAGTCCATTCTCTACGTCTGCATCTTTATTCCTGTCTGCTCTAACATTTCTATGTGATATGTCTTAGTGATACGTCAAGAAAAGAACAATTAATAACTTTCAGACATATGTTCAGGGCTCAAATCGTTAACAAATTTTATTTCCACTTTCTAGCTAAAAAATAATAAATATAATCTCTTATCCTATGTTACAGTATTCTGAGAAGCATGACTTCCTGAACAGTATATATTTTAGGTCTACATATATGCTATTATAGTCAATGTAGAATTTTTCTTTGCAAACTGTTTAAATAAATATAACATATTACACAAAATAAACCTAAAACTTTATTTTTTAATAATTTATTTCTTTCTTATAAATGTAACATGTTTTCATGATAGAGGGTTTATAGGATATATAAACATGAATCTGAAGCTAAAATCATGGGAAATATATCTACTGGCTCACTGTTAATTATTTGGTGTTGTTAATTCTAGTATCTTTTCATATAGGTTAAAGTATAGTAAATGTGTCACGAAAGGAATGGAAAGCAGTGACAAACTGGGAAGATGTTTGTAGCATGTAGAGCAAAAGATTTCATATTTTCTCTAAAAAATGTCTACATGGCTTTTAATATCTTCATAGAAATATATGTTTATATTATATATTATATAGATACATAGAAATATATTGTATATTTATATTATACACTTGTGTATATCAATAACATTTATTTACACTTGTATATGTAAATAAGTTTTTATTTAATATATCTAGCTAGCTCCTTGTTGATGGAACATTAGCTCAAAATTTTTGCTCTTATAAATAGTCCTGCAATTAACATTCTTATACATAAATCTTGGAAACACCTATAATTATTTATTAAGAAAAATTATTAATAGAGAAATTATTGCATCAAGAGAAAACATTTTTAAGGCTCTTGACATGTCTTGCCAGATGGGCTTAAGATAATTTTTAAAATATGCTTTAAGATATTTAACATATTGTCTTTGTACTAAGTATAATAGAATATGGTCATTACCCACCTGGTCATGGGTCTCTTCCAAGTGTATCTGCCCCAACTCCCCTCCTAAAGAAACTGAGGTCAACAAGCTGCTGTAGCTTTCTATTTGCTCATGCAAACATATGTATGAAGTGTGTTTCTTCATTTTTACCACCAAATAGAACCATATTAATGACATTAATCAGTGTCATTATTTCTTTCAAAAATATTACGTACATCAAGGAGGTTTATTCCCTATATTTTCTTTTAAGAGTTTTATGTTTTACAGTCTTACATTTAAGTCTTTAATCCATTTGAGTTAATTTTTGTGAGTGGTGAAAGATAGGGGTCCAGTTTCATTCCTTTATTTGTGAGTACCCAATTTTCCCAGCACCACTTATTGAAGAGACTGTCTTTTCTCTACTGAGTATTCTTGGCTCCCTTGTCAAATAATAGTTGGTCATACATTCATGGGTTTATTTCTGGGCTGGTGATTCTGTTCAATTGGTGTGTGTGTCTGGTTTTTTGTGTTTTGTTTTGTTTGTTTTAAATTATAGTGTGCTAAATAAATATTAGCTTTATTTTTAAAAATTTCCCATACATTTATAATCAACACTAAGTTTTAAATATTTTAACAAATATTTAAAAAAAAATTTATGGAGTAGAGTTGATTTATAGTGTTGTGTTAGTTTCTGCTGTACAGCAAAATGAATCAGTTATACATATACATATATCCACTGTTCTTTTAGATTCTGTCCCCATATAGGTCATTACAGAGTGAACAGAAATATAGGTCAATGGAACAGGTTAGAAAGTCCAGAGATAGACCCAAGCAGCTGTGGTCACCTAATCTATGACAAAGCAGGCAAGAATATACATACAATGAGAAAAGACAGTCTCTTCAATAAGTGGTGCTGGGCAAACTGGACAGCTACATGTAAAAGAATGAAATTAGAACACTCCCTAACACCATACACAAAAATAAACTCAAAATGGATTAAATACCTAAGTGTAAGGCCAGACACTATAAAACTCTTAGAAGGAAACATAGGCAGAACACTCTTTGGCATAAATCACAGCAATATCTTTTTGGATCCACCTCCTAGAGTAATGAAAATAAACCGAAAAATAAACAAATGATACCTAATTTAACTTAAAAGCTTTTGCACAGCAAAGGAAGCCATAAAAAAGTGAAAAGGCAACTCAGAGAATGGGAGAAAATATTTGCAAATGAAGCAACTGACAAGGGATTAATCTCTAAAATATACAAACAGCTCATGAGGCTCTATATCAAAAAAACCCAAACAACCCAGTCAAAAAATGTGCAGAAGATCTAAATAGACATTTCTCCAAAGAAGATATACAGATGGCCAAAAAGCACATGAAAAAATGTTCAACATCACTAATTATTAGAGAAATGCAAATGGAAACTATAGTGAGGTATCATCTCACACAGATCAGAATGACCATCATCAAAAAATATACAAGCAATAAGGCTGGAGAGGGTGTGGAGAAAAGGGAACCCTCTTGCACTGTTGGTGGGAATGTAAGTTGATACAGCCACTATGGAGAACAGTATGGAGGTTCCTTAAAAAACTAAAAATAGAACTACCATATGACCCAGCAATCCCACTACTGGGCATATACCCTGAGAAAACCATAATTGAAAACCACCCCAATGTTCATTGCAGCACTATTTACAATAGCCAGGGCATGGAAGCAACCTAAATGTCCACTGATAGAGGAATGGATAAAGAAGTTGTGGTACATATATACAATGGAATATTACTCAGCCATAAGAAAGAATGAAATAATGCCATTTGTAACAACACGTGTGGATCTAGAGATTGTCATACTGAGTGAAGTAAGTCAGGCAAAGACAAATACTATATGATATCACTTATATGTGGAATCTAAAAAATATGGTACAAATGAACTTACTTACAAAACAGAAATAGAGTCACAGATGTAGAAAACAAACTTAAGGTTACCAGTGGGGAAAGTGGGGTGGGGGGAAGGGATAAATTGGGAGACTGGGATTGACATATACACACTACTACATATAAAATAGAAAACTAATAAGGACCTACTGTATAGCTCTGCTCATACTCTGTTTTTGTGTGTGTGTGTATGTGTACACTTATTTTTATTTTTTTAGCTTTTTATTTTATATTGGAGTATAGTTGATTAACAATATTGTGTACAACAAAGTGATTCATTTATACATATACATGTATCAGTACTCTGTATATGTCTGTTTTTATGCCTGTACCATACTGTCTTGATTACTATAGCTTGAAATCAGGAAGTGTGATGCCTCCAGCTTTGTTTATCTTTCCCAGGAATCCTTTGGCTGTTTGGGGTCTTTTTTGGATCCATACAAATTCTAGGATTTTTTTCTTTTACTTTTATAAAAAAGTGCCATTGGAGTATTGATAGGGACTGCATTTAATCTATAGATGGCTTTGGTTAGTATGACTTTTCCATTATTTTCATTGAGAGTTTCTTACTCTTGTCTGATATTTGTTTTGCTACTGGAGCATTAAACTTTATATTGACTATTAATTGCTTTCAATATATGAAAGTACTAACCCTTTGCTTGCTATATATGTAGGATGTATGTTATTTTTCTTTTATTTTACATTATAGAGATTGTATTTTTGAAGGAAAATTTTTAACTATTATGTAGTCAATCTATCAAGTTTCCATAAAGGTTTAAATTTATCCAGCATTCACATATAATTTATGTGGTAGAATCAATTGTCTATTTTTATCTGCTGTGTTTAAGAAAGTCTTAAACACTATATATGTGATACTTATTTTACATGATAATATATTCTTCATAGCTACAATTCTGGGTCTCACACATATGTTAAATCAAATTTATATGTATTTGACTTGTAGTCAGAATTTTGTCAAAGCTCCATTTTCATATTTGTTAGTAATATGTGGATAATGTGAAAGCCATATAATATATTTATAGATTAATCTTTTCCACTACTTGTAAACTTTCAATATGTAAGTGTTGCAAGACATTTCAGGACTTTAGAGGTTATGGTTCAAAGAAACTGATTTGAGTTTTCAGGAGTAGAGCCAAAGAAAATACTTCATTGTTTGATGAGTTTATATGGTTTTTTTTCTTGAGAGTTTGGTAGTAGTAGAAAAAATAATATGAAAAATTGCTGTAACAGAAGCAAATAGTTTGAAAATTTGAACTAATTTGAACTAAACAGGAACAGACTCACAGATCTAGAAATCAAACTTATGATTATCAAAGGGGAAACGTGGGGGGAAGTGACAAATTAGGAGTTTGAGATTCACATATGCACCCTACCATATATAAAATAGATAACTAACAAGGAGCTACTGTATAGCACAGGGAACTCTACTCAACGTTCTGTAATAACCTATATGGGAAAAGAATCTGAATAAGAATGGATATATATGTTAATAAAAGAAGGGCTTCCCTGGTGGCGCAGTGGTTGAGAGTCCGCCTGCCGATGCAGGGGACACGGATTCGTGCCCCGGTCCGGGAAGATCCCACATGCTGCGGAGCGGCTGGGCCCGTGAGCCATGGCCGCTGAGCCTGCGCGTCCGGAGCCTGTGCACCGCAACGGGAGAAGCCACAACAGTGAGAGGCCCGCGTACCGCAAAAAAAAAAAAAAAAAATACTACGACACAAATTAAAATTATTACTAAACATTTTAAGAGGCTCTATTTATATAATAATAAACTTGTTAAAACTTGTGATCTTTTTAAATCACAAACATTGTTTTCAGTTTTCTACTTCTAATCTGAGTTAAATACCATTTGAAATTTGAAGAATTTGTTTCTGACCGATTTGTTTATCTGAAACACTCATTAAACAATATTTTATTTGTATATTATTGTAGTTTTCAGGTTTTTCATTTGTTACTAATAGTTTACACTTACTTAGTACTTTGCAGCTTTTACTACCAAAGTTTAAAGTGATACTTAAAATAGCCCTGAAATAAGAAGAACTACTAATCAATACAGTGGCTTTTCCTTATAGAGTTCACATTTAAATTATTGACAAGATTCACACACAGAGAATATTTATTTCCAAACTATACCACGCTTTTCCAGAAACAGTTATAGAACCAAAGGAGGTCACATAAGTATTACTGATATTGATATTGCTAAAAATATTTAACAAGTACTGCTGTTTCTTCTGTGCCAGGCTTAGTTTTGGCTCAACAAGTATCATCTTATTTAATTCTACAAACAACCATATGTAGCAAGTCTCTTATGTTACCCATCTTACAAATGAGGAACCTAGTGTTTAGAGAAATTGCCAGCTATCTCAGTGAGGGAAAGCTAGGATCTCTCAGATGCAAAGTTCTTATTCTTATTCATCAAAATTTACTGACCTTATAGATATGCACTTTTTTAAAGCTGATATAAAATAATTTAGAAAAAAATTCTGTAGGAATTGAAATTATAAGCAGATAATGTCAGTACAAATGTTAGTATTTAAAATGCCTTTTAAGAGTAACCATGATGTCTTCTTGGGTAAGATTGACCACTGCTTTACTCCTTCTCATCCTCAATCTGTGCCAACCCTCAAAAACTTTGGTTCCATCAAGGAATCTTTGTGACTTTCCATACATTCACAGTTCATCATAAAAGCAATTAAAAAACAAACCACTTTCTTAAACAATTTGTTTTCTAACATGTATGTCACAGATGAAGGTATGTATATCTTATAGATATGAAATCCACAGGAAAGGTTTATGAAATGGTCTCATTATGAAAGTGACTTTAAGACCAAACTTTTCTTATGTAAGTGTGTAAATTTATCATTACTTGATTTTCTAATACTAGGATTTTCAACTTTTTGAAGTTGATAAAGCTTAAAGCTATATATTTATCTTCCTAACAGCCCCATCCACCTGAATTCAGTTGTATGCCTTGTCTGGATTTTAATATTAATGTTGAATGATATTAGGTTTATTTAGATTTTTTATAAAAAGAATTTTGCAGTTTGTCTTGAAGTAACTCAGAAAAGTCCATAAAGCTTTTATGAACACCCCCCACACTTCTATTTACCTTAATACAGGCCACTTTTCCAAAATTTACAATAGTCTAGTTAACATAGAAAAATCACTTTCAGATTATATATCCCCATATTTTATTTTTATTTTTTTTACCATTTTATTTTATTTTTTTGAAGTATAGTTGATTTACAACATTATATAAATTTCAGGTGTACAACATAGTGGTTCACAATTTTTAAATTTATAGTGATTATAAAATGTTTGCTATATTCCATATCCCCCATTTTTAATGTTCTTATTTTTCACGTCAGATATTTCATAATAGAATTAAATAGGAGGATATTTTCTACTAATTAATCCTCAAAACACAATATGTATTACACAAATATTATTACATATAACAGACAAGCAGTACAGCCATTTTTTTTTTTTTAAATTATTAGTTGAAGGAACTGAGACTCTATGAGGTTAATTGATTTGCCCAAGATCACATGTGGTGTAAGTGGTTAACACTGGTTGGAATGCTTTTTTAAAAATAAAAGTATGTAATTATTGCTTCTTCATAAATAGTTGCTAATTATACAGAATCTAATGTATCATTAAAATAAATAAAGACTATCATTCAAGCACTCCAGTTAGAAAAATAAAATCATGTCTTCTTTTTAACCTGACTTTTTCATTTAATGTTACACTGTATAAGTGTTGTTCTACAAGGTAACTTAACTGCTATCTAATATTTCATGTGCAAGAATGTATTTTAATCAATACATGTATTTTAATTCCATTTTCTTACATTTCTTTTTAATTACACTTCCATTAACACTGAAATAAATATATGTTTAACTTATAATATATATATATATGTTTTTTTTGGCGGTACGTGGGCCTCTCACTGTTGCGGCCTCTCCCGTTGCGGAGCACAAGCTCCAGACGCGCAGGCTCAGCGGCCATGGCTCACGGGCCCAGCCGCTCCGCAGCATGTGGGATCTTCCTGGACACGGGGCATGAACCCATGTCCCCTGCATCGGCAGGCGGACTCCCAACCACTGCGCCACCAGGGAAGCCCCTATAATGTATTTTGATGCTTAAAATACATTCCTAAAAGTGTAATCTTTATGGTTAAAATACTATATTAAAGCCTATATTTAAATTGTTAAACAAAAGTAAATTGAATTTACAGTTTTTCCTAAATTATAGTCTAGTTTCTGAAAATTTATCAATTTACTATAATTTTAAGTATCACATTTTTAATGTAAAGTGTTCTTCTAATTTTATTTGATTAAATTTTGTTTTCTATTCTGTCGCAGTATTTATTTCTTCATAAACATCACCATATTAAATTATTATATTTATGTACAGTAGTCCCTCAGTATCTGTGGAGAATTGGTTAGGGACCCCCCTGGGTACCAAAATTCAGAGATGCTCATTCCTTTATATAAAATTAGTAGTATTTGCATATAGCCTACACACATCTCCCCGTATATTTTAAATCATCTCTTGATTACTTATAATACCTAATACAATGTAAATGCTATGTAAATAGTTGTAAATACAATGTAACTCCTATGTAAATAGTTGCCAGTGCACAGCAAACTCAAGTTTTGCTTTTTGGAACTTCCTAGAATTTGTTTTTCGAATATTTTGATCAGTGGTTGGAACCTGCAGATAGAGAGGGCCAACTGTATATTTTAATACACAATACAGAAAATAGTTTTTTTCAGTCCTTTCTTATCTATTTTTCTTAAAACACTAGGAACATTTTTTTCAAGTTTCATTACAAAAAATCTATTGGAATTTTGACTGGAATTTCTAATTTGGAAAGTTTGTAATACTGACTCTTTAAAAACAGAACTTTATATCTGTATCCATAATATTTTAAGTCTCTAAGTTAAATTTATGTTATTTCTATACATATTTCTATACACTTCTTATTAAATTTCTTTTGAGGAATTTAATATTTTTATATATTTGTGTCCAAGGAGGGTTATTATTTTCATATTACATTTTATAATTAACGTTGACTGGTATATAAGAAAATCATTGTCTTTTGAAATATTAATTTATCATCATAACTTATTCTTTAAGTTTTTTCCCTTTCTTTTTTTTTTGCGGTACGCGGGCCTCTCACTGTTGTGGCCTCTCCCCTTGCGGAGCACAGGCTCCAGACGCGCAGGCTCAGCGGCCATGGCTCACGGGCCCAGCCGCTCCGCAGCATGTGGGATCTTCCCGGACCGGGGCACGAACCCGTGTCCCCTGAATCAGCAGGCGGACTCTCAACCACTGCGCCACCAGGGAAGCCCTCTTATTTTTTTTAGATAGCAAAACTCTTATTTGCTAATGATAATCATTTGACCTTATTTTCAGTACTTGTATATTCTGTTGTTGTTTTTATGTTCATGTTGAGTTGCTTTGATAGCTTTGTGTAAAATGTATGAAGATGTAATTTTTTTCTTATTTCTGATTATTATGAATTCAGCATATTGCTGATTCTTATTGCTTTTTAAATAACATTCATTTTTTTCTAAAAAAGTCTAGGATGGATCTTGAATTTTAACTAATGCATTTTAGACCTCTTTTGAGATGATTGTATGGTTTTACAATCTGACCTATTGAGGAATGATGAACAGTCCTTGAATTGCTGGAATTATTTTTTAATTTATTTTGGATTATATTTTAATATATGATTTGATTTTATATGCTATTATATTATTTAAGAACTTGGACTCTATAATTAAAAAAATTAATTTCTATACCATTACTTATTTTTATAAGGCTTTAATATTAGAGGCATATAAACTTCACAGTAATTAGAAAGTTTTGCTTCTTAGATTTAGAGGAATTACAACAATATTTGCCAAAAAATTTCTGAGATATGGTTGACAACTTTCTTAATTTCTTCCATTGTTATTGGTTTATTTAGTTTTTCTTGAATCAATTTTGATGATTCATAGTTTCTAAAAAATTTTTTTTCATTTAAAACAGACATGATTTATTAGCAGCCTTTGCCTGTCTAGAGAGGAGAAATTTGTTTGTGTTATTATATTTTATATTTGTTTTTGCTTTTTTTCCCCTCTCAGCCATTATTTCTGGTGAAAGAGAATTGCAGTGCTTCTCTGAAGGTTGAATGTAGTTTGTCATCTTCAGTTACTATCCAAATACATAGGTCTACTATTTACTTCCTCCATAATATTCTCAATAACAAAAGTCTATTAGCACTTCCAGTTTTAGACCATATCATCTTAGATTTAGATATTAACAATAGTTAATATTAATCCAGCAATAAAGACAGGATACAACATGGTAGTTACTGGCTTAATTATATTTAAATTTTGATTAATTTTAACATTTCATTTAAAAAAACTGAAAAAGAGGGAGAAATCAACTGCTTTTCAAATAACCCTTTCTTGAACTATAAAAGTACAGCCTGTTCTTGTTACCTAATTATATCCAGCCACATTTTAATATTCTCTTCTCACCTGAAGCTACAAACAAATTTTTGGAAAGAAAGGTGAAAGCACTGTTGCATAATTAGAAGACCCCATACTTATAAAACAGCCTTGCACTTGTTATGCAGTTGAACATATTTTCTATTTCATTCTCTTCTTCAGAAATCCAAATTCGGTATTTGTTGGGTTTAGCTGTATACTTTCCTTTGTGACTGATTTTGTCAATTTATATTTTCCTGTGCTTTTCCCAAGCTTGTTCTCCACATCTTAGGTTCACTTTTCAATTTGGTTGATTCTTCATTTGACTATTTCTAATAATTTTAACATTTTTATGACATAATTTCTCTCCTTAAAATATTTCCTTAGCTCTCTCCATTTTTATTCAGTCTGTTTTCTCTTCTTTTCTCTTCTTAAAATATGGAGCCCATATTTTTATTTTTCTGTGTTCAGTGCTTATTATGTAAAATTTTATATTATTGGTTAATATATTCTTCATCTTAAATGTCACACTATATTTTCTTCTTTCTGTTTCAAATACTTTTTTCACATAAATAACTTATAGGTACTTTTTGTTTGTTTGTTTACTCATCCATAAATGGGCAGCAGAATGAAGAACGATTATCTGAAAAATATATCAAATAAATTAAGTTCTTTTTGCACTCTTGCATTTTGTAATCCTTAAAAATCAACCTAGAGTACCATGTAGGACTGGGTAGCCTAGGTGTATAAAATAGGTACCCCCCACTTTATGCCATTATTTAATATTTTGCAGTAATGTGACCTTCCTATTTAGTTTGTAGTTTCATTTACATGTATCTTGCTCTGAAATAACAGAGCAACAATGTGAGGAATTGTAGCTATCTTTACTTTCTCATCCACAATTCATTATCTAACACCATCCCTACTTCTGATTTCCACCTTAACTATGACACTATAACTGCTCTTCTCTCTAATACCAGTGACCGCCGTGGTCCATTAGCCAAGTCTAACAGACAGTTCTTACCTCTTATTTTCTTTAAGCATAGAGCAACATTTGGCCACTCCTTTGTTCTTGAAACCTCGCCTCATTTAACTTCATTTCTTCTGCCTCTTCTATCTTAGTAATCAGTGTCTTGTCTTTGCTGGTACATAATGGAGTACCTGAGATTGTCC
This sequence comes from Globicephala melas, assembly GCF_963455315.2. Lineage (NCBI taxonomy): Eukaryota > Metazoa > Chordata > Mammalia > Artiodactyla > Delphinidae > Globicephala > Globicephala melas. Next base: position 29,570,897 of record NC_083327.1, read on the forward strand.
TGGATCCTTTTTCTCCTCTTTGTCTTTACCCACTTCCTAGATGATCTCCTGTAAACCTTTGGTTTTAAATACATTGTATATGCTGTGGGCGCCCAAGTTTATATTTTAAGCTCTGACATCTTTAAGTTCCAAGACTTCTATATCCAAACTGCCTACTTGATATGTCTTCTTTAATGTCTCATAAAAATCTCAAACTTGATATATCCAAAAAAATGTTTTGTGTTTTGTTACTTATTTCATTTATCTTCCTCCTTTAGCCTCCCAATCTCAGGAGTTTCATTGTTTCTTAAGAAACAATCATCCACTCAGTTTTTCAAATCAGAGATTGAGGATCCTCATCTGTATTACTTCTCAAATCTACACTCAGCAGCCAGAAGAATTTCTTAAGAACATAGATCATGTCACTTTGACTTTCCTACTAAATTCCTTTAGTATTTTCCATTTCTAGTGCAATGACATTGGAACTACTTATCACAGCTTTATTTAATTCATGAGTCTTCATTTGTTCTTCTGCCTTCCTTTCCAAACTCATCTTGACCCTTTCCACAATCAGTCTGTATGCTTGATTATATTGTTCTGTTTTCTTTTTTATTTCAAGCCCCTTTCATTCACTGGACTTTCACCTGGCTCCTACAACTGCTGGATTGCTATTGCCCCATATTTTTGAAAGGCAAGTTTATTATCATCCTTTAGTTATCAATTTGAAAGTCATGTTCTCAGAGATGCCTTCATAACCACTGAATCTAAGGCAAGTTCCTCATCCTCCATTACTATCTGCTGCTATTTATCACAATCTGTAATCTTTTTTTTTTTTCATGACAGGGACCTCACCTATCTGATTCATAGCATTAACTCAACTCCTTGTGTGGCATCTGCATGTCTAGATAAAGACTCTAGAGGCCCTAAGCATTGAAAAGATTGTAGAGTCCTTCTCCAACAAACATTAAGTTTAAAATATATATGAAACTGAAAAATAAGTTTGACGTATAAGCTGATCTTTATCATGATGACTTCTTTGAGTGAATAACTTAGTAAACATTAGAATTTTTCTCATATTTTTGGTGATCCTACTTTGAAGGCACTTTTTTTTTTTAAATATAGAAGTTTCAAGTGTACAACATCATCATTAAGCATCTGTATACACCACAAAGTAATCACCACCACAAGTCTAGTTACCATCCATCACCATTCAATTGACCCCCTATATCCATTTTCCCATCCACCCCCAATCCTCTTCCCCTCTGATAAGAACTAACCAATCTTCTCTGTATCTGTGAGTTTGTTTTTGTCTTATGTTGTTTGTTTGTTTAGATTTCACATATGAGCTAAATCATATTGTATTTGTCTTTCTCTGTCTGACTTATTTCACTTAACATAATACCCTCGAGGTCTATCCATGACATTGAAAATGGCAATATTTCATTCTTTTTATGGCTGAGTAATAGTCCACTATATATATATATATATATATATATATATATATATATATATATATATATATATCCTCTTCTTTATTCATTCATCCATTTTGAACACTTAGGTCGTTTCTATATATTGGCTATTGTAAATAATGCTGCTATGAATATAAGGATGCATATATCTGTTTCCTGGCTGTCTTTGTAGTTCCTCTCTTTTTCTTTCTTCTTCTCTTTCACTCTTCCCTCGTGTTTTGGTGGTTTTCTTTAGTGTTATATTTAGATTCCTTTCTCATTTTACTTTGGGTAATTAAGGTTTTTCCTGATAGTTACTGAGGTTAACATATAATATTCTATATAAATAGCAGTTTCTTTTAAGTTGGTAGCAACTTAAATTGGAACACATCACAAAACTTTTATCTTTTTATTTCCCCCCTGTATTTTATACTGTTGATGACACATTTTACATCTTTTTATTATATGCATCCCTTAACTAATTATTGTAATTTAAGTTAATTTTACTACTTTTGTCTTTTAACCTTCATGCTTGCTTTACAAGTGGTTGATCCATTCTATCTTTATTATATATTTACCTTTCCTAATGAGCTTTTTACTTTTGTATGTTTTCTTATTATTAGTTCATTTCTTTTCAGCTTAAAGAAGCTCCTTTAACATTTCTTTTAGGTCTGGTTTAGTGGTGGTAAACTCCTTTAGTTTTTGCTTATCTTGCCACTCACTTCTGAAAAATCTGCTGATGACCCTTATGGGCTTTCCCTTGAATATAACAAGTTGTTTTTCTCTTTGTGCTTTTAGGATTCTCTCTTTATCCTTGCCATTACCATTTTAATTATAATGTGCCTTGGTGTGTGTCTCTTTGGATTCATCTTATTTGGAATAATTTGGGGCTTCCTGGACCTGGATGTCTGTTCCCTTCCCCAGATTAGAGTAGTTTTTAGCCACTATTTCTTCCAGTAGTTTTTCTGGCCCTTTATCTCTCTCTTCACCTTCTGGGAAGAAGGTATAATGAGAATGTTATTCCACTTGATGTCCAAAAGCTCCCATAAGGTATCGTCAATTTTTTAAATCCTTTTTTAATTATGCCGTTCTGTCTGGGTGAGTTTCATTGCTTTTTCTTCCACCTCACTGATTCATTGTTCTACCTCATCCTGTCTGCTACAAGACCTCTAGTAAATTATGACTTCTGTTTTGTACTTTCTTTTTTTCCATCTCTTTGTTGAAGTTCTCATTTTGTTCATCTATTCTTCTCTTGAGTTTAGGGAACATCTTTATGACCATTACTTTGAGCTCTTTATTAGGTAGACTGCTTATCTCCATTTCCTGTAGTTCTTTTTCTGGGGTTTTGTCTTGTTCTTTCATTTGGAACATATTCCTCTGCTTACTTATTTTGCCTAAATGTCTGTGTTTGTTTCTATGTATTAGGTAAATCAGCTACCTCTCCCAGTCATGAAAGAGTGGCCTTATGTAGGAGATGTCCTGTGGGACTCAGAAGCACAATCCCACCTGGCCACCAGAGCCAGGTACTCAAGGGGTGTCCCCACTGTAGGCTGCATATGCCTTCCTGTTGTGGGAGGGCCATGCTTGTTGATGTGGCATGCCCTGGCCAGCTGTGAGGCCTGGGCAAAGCTGAGGGATGGGTGTAACTCTCATCAGGTGTGCCCATTGGAGGCGGGGTTAGAAGGAGAATTCCAGGATGGCACCCACCAGCACTGGCATTGGCAAGGTAGCCTGAAAGTGCAAAAATTGTGCCTGCCAGTGTCTCAGTCCTTGGGGAGCATCCCAACTGATTCTTCCCTCTCTGGTAGTTGCTTTAAGGTTAGTGTGTACCCTTCACCTACGGTCTATGCACTATTCAATCTGATGTTTTTGTGCTGGTTTTCAGGTTGAGTGAGTCTATGCACTAGATTTTTAAGAGCGGGTTTTCCATTCCCTGCAGTTCTATAGTTTTTCTGGGCATATTCCCTGTCGGTTTGGTTTACAATGCCAGGTTTTAGGGGCACATCTCTCCTGTGCAAGACTTAGGGGTTGGGGTACCTGATGTGGAGCTCAAATTCCTCGCTCCTCAGGGAGAAGATCCATACCTTTGTAACCCTTCCCAATTGTGGATCACTGCTGCTGGGGTGTTTTTTTTTTTTTTCCCCTTGGTGATACCATGTCTCTGCCTCTCCTACCTGTCTTGATCTTTGTTTTGGAAGCACTCTTCATCCAGTTTTCAGGTCCCTTTTTGAAGGAATTATTTTATATGTAATTGTAGATTTATTGTGTTTGGGGGAGGAGGTGAGTTCAGGATTTTCCTATGCTGCCATCTTGAACCTTCTCCTGATAGCACTTTAAATAAGTACTTAGGTTATCTTGTAGGTATTCTTATATTACTTAACAAATAGTACTTTATTAACAAATGAAGAAATGAGTGAATGGATATTGTAAATTTGATTGCAACATAAGGATTCCTAGTGCTTCCTGATATCTTGGGAAAAGAAAACTGCTCAATTCTTATATTCAGGAAGTCTCTTTTCAGGTCAAAGTCTCAAAACGTCTTATCAGGTATGTTTTTAATTCATGTAGAGTGGGACAAAAGCCTTGATGATCAACTGAAAATTGGAAATATAACAACTTTGCTGCCAATCAAAGATGGTGTGGAAGATGGAGAAACTCATAGGGGAAAAAGGTTTATGGTGAAGGAAGTTGCTGTCTCTGCTTTTACTGTTGCAACTATTATTTTTCTGGATATTATAAAGGAAGTAATTGAAGAAGGAGGCTATTCATAAGAGGAGAGGACGATCCTGGATTTAAGGCTACAAAGGATAAAATTTCCATTACTTTAGGACACTGTGCTGATTATTACTCCTACAGAAGACTTTTACTTTTATTTTGATAAATACAGTTTTATTAAGGGATTGGTCTTCAAAAGTTTGCTGCATACCCGTTACTTAGTCAACCCCAAAAATTGAATAATGATGTTTTTAGATAATATATCATCACTGATTTTCAAAAGGAGCTCAATGTCTTTTATCTCAAGGACAATTTTAGTTTCAAGATTCTTCTTATCCCCACCATTGTTTCTCACCACCCACCATCTGTTGTGAATATTAGTAAGGATAATCCCTTCTCAGCCTTTTGGCTAAGATCAAGTGTAGTCTATTAGTAAGGATATGCACTTGCTTTTTGCCTTCCTTTAGTATTCCAATTTCTAAAGAAAGTAGAGATACTGGGAGATATTGCCATTTTTCAGGTTTATTACCTGGCAAGTGTTTTTGACAGACTAATTACAATTTTGCAAAACAACATTCTTATATTAATATAAAATTGGAAGTCCACCATAGAAAATGCCTTCAGTAGGGCTGATAAACATAAGAAATAGGTAAGGAATATGGACATGGAGAGAGTGTAGCATGTCTTTTGCCTTTTCATTATTTACACCTTCTATGGATTTGATATGGCAAAAGATTCATCTTGCCATATTCAAGAACCTTACAAGTCAGCTTTGACATAGAAGATGAAGTAAGTTCTTCAGTTTCATAAGGAGGATATTTCTGTTGATGATCTTTCTACACTGAAACAGCATAATGGATGAAAGAAAGTGGAACATAGCCCAGAATGAAGAAATGTAAATATACAAATTAATCACATCTGAAATAAAAGGCAGGTATATTTTATTGTTCATTTTGGTCAATTTCTGTGAGTGGCTGGTTGAGGGAAAACACTGTAAATCTGCTCCTGCATTGCTATCTTTCCAGGAGGACTTACTCACAGTTCAGAATCCAGACTGAAATAGAGTTCGTTATTCTTTTTACAGCATCACTGCAGGTGTTCCTTGCCTTTTAAACCTAATACCCTACTACTAACATTTAAGTTTATAGTACAAATAAACATAAGATTGATTATTTGCATTACAAAATAATATATGATTTTTAACAAGGTTCTTCTATATAATAAGTCCTCCTCCAAAGTTCACAAAAAATGGGAATCAGTTTATCAAATGTTAATTATTCAACCTTTCAGGATCATAACTATTATGCTTTCTGTGAGATAAACTTGCTTTTGGAAATAAATACTTTCAATGCTTGGCACTTTTCCTAAAGAAAAATAGCAATTACTGAGAACAAGTTACTTAACTATATAGTTCAGCAAGCTGTCATGTTTGTAGGTAATAAAGGCTTAAATACAATCCACAGCTTTCCTAGGGGCAAGCAGAGTTTCCTCTTTGCTGAAGTAATATGATCAGATATTCTAGGTTTTGTATGCTTTTAGACATTGCCAGAGTTTGTACTAGCTGTAAGCAGCTAAGAGTAGAGGTGACAGGTAGGCCAGAATATAATGAATTGTAGTAATCCTAGCAAGAAATAACGGAAGCACATCTGAGGGTTTTTCTGTCCCTGGGAGACGCAGTAAGATATACTCTAGAAAGGCTCCTAGGATGATAATAAGATGACTGTGCAACCTGATTAATATGGACCTCAAAAACAAAGCACAGACTAAAATCAGTTCAGTGTTATGAGCCCTAAGACATTGAGGAGGATATACAAGATGTCAGAGGGAAGAACTAAAAAGAAATATAAAGATTGATGTTGAGGAGACCCTATGAGTAATAATTTAGTCTTGTCTACATGTAACTTTAAAAAGTTGGATGATATCCAAGCCTGAATTTCAGAGAGACCATTATGTGGCATGCAGAAAGCCATCATAAGGCCCATGGGGATGGGAAACAGACCGGAGTGTGTCATCTGTGCTTATCTGACACAGAAATATATTGGTTCTAAAACCAACATTCACAATAAATAAGCAGATACAAACTTATATTTCATATATATATATATATAAGCAAAGCAACATATTAAAATTACTATTCTTTTTGTTTCATGTGAATACAAATATATACTGTCACTTAAAGGACACAGTCCTACCCTCAAAAAGCTTATATTTCAAACAGTTACAATGTAAATGGTTTCCAATTATAGTTTACTTTTTTTTTTTTTCCCCGCGGCATGTGGGATCTTCCCAGACCGGGGCACGAACCAGTGTCCCCTGCATCGGCAGGTGGACTCTTAACCACTGCGCCACCAGGGAAGCCCTAGAGTTTACTATTAAATTGCCCTATTTTTTTTTACTTTTGTTTTTCAGAATATCCTATGTGCTTTTAAGCTATTTTTCCCTTGGTAATTTTTCAGATTCAAAAAGAGTTAAGAAAAGTGATGTTAATAGAATAATAGAGGCTGTGATATTGAGGATTATAGACACCTATAATCAATGGACTATTAAGTGCCAACATTTAAAATAAATATTTATTTTAACAGATTAAACATTCTTATATAAAAACTGCGGTGCATTAAAAAATGTTAAACAATCCAGTTTTGTTTTTCCATAACAGGCGGGAACTAAATCTAGAAAGATTCTTGGAATAGAATACTGAACTTGTAATGATAAGTTTGTTTTTGCACAGGGAGTTGTGTGTTAGAGGATAAGAGCTGTGTCCACAGGACAGAAACATGCAAGGAAAGCCAGATTTGATTAGTCTTCCAGATGCTGGCTGCTAACTATTTCGTTTTCTCTGGGTGGACATAATTTTAAAATAGTGGTCTGAAATAGCTATAGAATGCCAAATAATAATTTTAAAAATTAAAAAATTTTTTTCCTATAAGCTTTATTTCAACTATCAAATTTTATCCAGTTTCCCTCACGTGCTCTAAAACTGTTCTCAGATAGCAGTGAACTTTGCGTATTCTTAACTAGGCCACATTTAATATAGAAGCATATTTTTAGATTCATTCTTCTCAACTTTTACTTATGAATCTCCTAATGTGAGTTAGTCTTGAGTTCTACCCCAAAGAGCAAAAACAATGCTATTTCTTAATCTTACCCCAATAGTAATGTGTATATATATAAATATTTATATATATAAATAAAATTTACATATATAAATTTTCATAAGCCAACACATTTAACTTTTTGACAATGATGGTGATTAGCTAAATTTCTAAATTTTCCTTCTTTTACAGGCCACATTTTATTGACATTTTCAGAAACCTCTTAAGTAGCACAATGTGGTACATTATTTTAATGCCTCTATAAGAATCCTTGTGTAATTTTATATACTTCCTGCAAGTTATAGATTTATATTTGTAAGTTCTTGTTCAACCTGATTCATGGTCATGTGGTTCATACATATTAAAAAGCATGAAGTTCCACTGATTTTATTTATATTTTAAATTAGAGATTTCATTCCATTTATATATTTTATGAAAATGCTTACATGGTACTAGTTTAACTTAAGTAAGTGGGCAGTCAGTTGCCTAGTACAGCCACTTGTTTAGGAAAATGATAGTCATTTATGATTTAGATACATTTATATGCAAGATGTAATCACAGAAAGGGTCACCAAACCTGTTCTTTTCACTGTAATTGAATTTCCAATTCATTTAGGGATGACTGATTTAATGCCTAAATGAATACTCTAACTTTGGTAGCAAACTACTCATCATGACAGCAAGTAGTTTTTTGGTCTGTTTAGAATGTGTCAAAATTTATGTGGCATTCAATGCACAAAGATGAAAAAAATAGAAAAACATATCTAAGGAGAATGGCGCATACATTGTATTATGTGATCTTCAAGTTTTCGAATCATATGTGTTATGAGTCCAAGAATTAAACAAAAACTATAACTACTACGTTTCATGTCTATACCATACCTTTTAACTTCATATTTTCAACTACTGTAACTATGCTGCTATTTTATAACAGTTGTGCCAATTTAAAAAATTAAGAAATATTATATGCTTGCCATTTGAGCTAAAAAAAATGGCCCATTTTTAATACTGAAGTAAATTAATTCTTCTGAGAAAGTTGTGGATTATATTTAAGCTCCTTGTTAATTATGTTAATAAGGTTAATCATGGTTCATATCATTACAGACAAGTGCGAGTTCCTAAGCAAAACTAGAGGAACATCATCTTATATATTTTCCCAGTACTTTATAATATCTTCCAAATGAAGATAATTCAGCAATAAAATTGTTTCAAACAACTGATCCCACAATTTTGTTATGTAATAATAACAACCAAACGATTTCTACCTAACATTTACAAGGTTTTTTTTTTTTTAAATACATGCATACTTTATCTAACATTTTACTGTTGCAATTAATAAAATATGGTTTTAGGCCAAAATAGGGTATGTGGAAAACCTGAAACAGAGGTGCACACTGTAATTGGTTGAGTAGTAAGTGGTTCATTGCTTTCTTATCCTTTATCCATTATTTATCTATTTTGAATGACTTTTTGTTTTAAATGTTCTGTGATTCCTTTTGCAGGAATGATGCCTTTTGAGCTAAAAGTTTGAAATGTAAAGAGAATGACCTCATATATATTATATCACATTATCATGTATTTTATCCCAAACAGTTTTACCTCCCTCTCCATTAACACAATCCTTTCTTTTGTTGTAAGAATTAGCACATGTTTATACTTACAAGATTAAATTTATTTTGTTAAAAACAAGTAAAGTTATATCCAGGATTTTTTTTTTTTTTTTTTTTAATGGTACGCGGGCCTCTCACTGTTGTGGCCTCTCCCGTTGCGGAGCACAGGCTCCGGACGCACAGGCTCAGCGGCCATGGCTCACGGGCCTAGCCACTCCGCGGTATGTGGGATCTTCCCGGACCGGGGCACGAACCCGTGTCCCCTGCATCGGCAGGCGGACTCTCAACCACTGCGCCACCAGGGAAGCCCTATCCAGGATTTTTAATAACATTTTTCAAAATAAAGTCCCAATTAGGCCATTGACCCCCTTTTAATTAAGATAAAAATTTGGAAAAATTTGGTTTCTCTCTTAAATGGTTTTGTTCTCAATGCCTTTTTTTCTGAATCAATTGTCCTGTGATAAAAAAGATTTCTGATATTTTTGCACTCTAAGAAGCATCCACTTAGAATAAGGAAAGAAGGAAATGGAGTTAACATATATTGAATTCCAACTTCTCTTACTTAATCCTTACAACAGTCATCTTATTAAGCATTATTGTCATCATTTTATTTTTCTGGAAAATGAAGTTCAGAGATATTAAATAATCCATCTGAGATCACACATTTAGCCTGTGAAAAAGTTGGAATGCAAGCTCTGGTTGCCCAGATTCCTAACTCTTTGCCAACCTTCAGCTTTGGGAAGGTTTGGGAAGCTTTGGGAGGAATCTGCAGGAGCAGATTCTTGGTCCCAGATGTCAGAAACATAAAGATGCTATTATTGTGATTCATAATCCAGTAAAAGTTAGCAAACCTGACAATATTAGAAATATTGTCCGTGATCAATATCCATAGAATGAATGGAACAGAGAAAGATAATCTTGATGTTGTTCTATAATATATTAATTATTTTAGAAATTTAATAATGTATATGAACATTTGCATAAATTGAAATTTTAAAAATATTTGAAAAGACTGTCACGTTTTGTTACTTGTGTGTTATTTGAAACTTTCATTTGCATTTGAACTTTCTTGTACTTTACTTGATAAAGAGGTATTCAGCGTACCAGGAACGAGTAACATTTGTGTTGGTAAGGGGGATACCATTAAACTTCTTTGCTATAATGAATGTTAAGAAATATCTAGAAGTGACAATAGAGTTAGAACATATGAAATGCCTAAAGAATGAAGGTTGCGAGATTATTCAGAAATGATATTCAAGCAGAAAGCAATTGCATAGAGCTAATGTCGTAGGTCATATGTGCTTTGGCTCAGTCTCGTAGAAAAATAATGACCTCTAAAAATAAGTCGCTGAATTCCTATTAAAATTAAAGGCATGACTCTATTTTCCCTGATATTTTACACCATCCAAGCTCAAGAGTGAGCTGACTTTCTGTCTAGATCAGATATCAATGATATAAGACCATGGACCAAATCTGGTCAGACACCTTTTTTGCATATAAAGTTTTACTGGAACACAGAGACACTCATTTGTTTATGCATTATCTATGGCTGTTTTCATATGGCCCCAAAAGCCATATGATTGTTACTATTTGGTCCCTTACAGAAAAATTTTGTCTACCACCCTGATCTAATTGAAGGACTAGAAATAGTACTCATTTGCTATGTACATAATATTCAAACATACTCTCTTTTCTTCTCATCAGTTATGTTTACTCTTAGTGTCATTCAAGAAAATGAGGTTTAAGAATCAGTGTTATCAGACTTCAGAAATCTCTTCGCAGACATCCATCCACTTTCCCCTTTTTTCTTAAAAGTCCCTCTCTTTCCCGTCTCCCTTTCTTTTCTCTCTCTGTCTCTCTTTTTGTATAATTTCCTCTAAGTCCCCTGTATTGCATTTAAGTGTTGCTTTATTTATTGTTAGCCTAATGCATTGAATGATTTCACAGAATGGTGTGTGCCCTGGCATATTATCTTGTTGAACTATTCAATTAAATATGATAATGTTGAGCACACTGACACTGTTAAACACTCAGGTGAATGAGCAATTCACTGTGAAGTATTTGAAGTCATCTGCATGTCTACAAGCAATATATTTTTATATGAGTATTTCAGGCTTCTAGTGAATGGTACATGCTAGGGAAAAAAAGCTACCAAGAAATTAGAATATATAGAAGACTTTAAAAACATCAGAGAAATTATAATTTTTAATTGTTTCCTGACATATGCAAAAAGAAATGTGTAAATTGGATATTAAAAGGTTTCTCCAACAGTCATAAAGTGGTTCAAGTTTACAAAGCACTGTACTTAACTCATTTCTATGGAGTGTATCACCATAGTCCTCAGCCTTTCTCAAAAATGTATCATTTAGAGGTATTTTTCCTCAAAGTCTAATTAGTATTGTTCTATATTGTTCCATTTTGTATCATTTATATTGCAACCTTTTTTTCTGGAAGTTGGATAGTTAATGTATCCTGAGCTACTTAGAGCACGTTTAGCTATGAAAGCAACCTTTTAGAACATCTGGGCACAAAAATAAAGAAGGTTCCTGATCAATGACATGTAGGTGGCAACTGAAGAAAAACAATCCCTTAATATCGTGCTGAAAATTCAAATTAAATGTCTACTTTCACTGGGAGGTCTTTGTTTCTGGAAATTAATTCTACTGAGAAGCCCTTTTGTTCTGTTGGAGAAGTCGCATTTCTGGCAGGAAAGTGCTAGAATGCAATTATTTTTCACTATGATTTAGAGAGAAATGAAAGAAGATGAGACTGTTTAGGAAATCTTCAAAATAGTTTAAACCTATTTTACTTAAAAATGTTCAAATAATCTGATTGTAACTTGCGTAATGAAATATATAGTGTCTTTGACTATACAGATTTTTATATATATTTATACACCTGTTAAATATTCATATACATGTTAAAGTTCTGGACAAATTCTTCCCTGACTGGGAATTGGAATTGATATATAATTCAGAAAAATGGAAAACATTTATTAGACCTCCGCGAGATAAAAATGTAGTTAGTTCTTAAGTAATTACAAAATATAAAACTCATAAAACCTTATGTTTCTATTATCAGCTTTTCAGTTCTTGTTTTTCACAGCAAAAACTTAAGAAAAAAAAAGGAAGTAAAATGCCTGTCACAGGGCTTTGCAAATAATAATATTTGGTATGTGTGTATATATATATATACATATTTGATGTATGTATATATATTTCTTCCTTCTTTCATTCATTAATATTATCAATATTTGGATATAGTTATGTAGAAATGGGCAAGGTAGGTGAAATACAAAGTTTGTTGATTCTGTGATTCATAAAGACATTCCGCATATCACTGCTCAATATCATTCTTATTTTTAAAATACTGCTTTATGTTGTAGTGTATAGTCATATTAAATCCACATCATTACCTGCTCTTCTTATAAGCCTATTCCCTTTTGCCTATAGAGCCATACTATTTGCTTTTATTTGCTTGCTTACTTTTGAACCAGTATCTGCTTCCTTCAAACTATTGATTTGACCTTCATCTATAAAACGGGACCAAGAACAATCCACAATGCCTATCATTTTAGAAATGATAAAGTAATATCACAAGCATGTAAACAAAAAAGCAAACAGCTCAGGTCCATTGGAAAAATAATTTATCCATGGGATGCAAGATGCATTTGAGAAGCTCTTTGGTAATCAAAACAAAAATGATGAAGAATTAAAGATGAAAGTTGTATTTGAGTGAGTGGGAAGTAAAAGGAACAGTTACAGGAAATATTATAAAACAAATGGAACAGAACTAGTAATCAAAGGCATACTTGAAGAAAACTTTTCACAGCTATAAAGAGAGAATTAATTAATCACGGCATGAGGATTCAATGTATAACATACAAAATAGGTAAAAAAGAGATGCATGTTCTAGATACACCTTGAGAAATGTAATTATCACATATTATTTCTTTAACTGAATAATTAGCATTTGGGTAGAAAAATAAAACAGATAATGCTCAAAAAATTAGACTGGTCTCATATTTCCTGTCTACAACATGACATGATAGGTGAGCAGAATCTACTGAATTTGAACGGTTAAAAATTATGATGTGCAATTTTTATTCACAACTGAGCTGTCATTAAATAATGAAAACAATGGAAATATAGACTTTTATATAATGTCAGAAAATATTTTAAAATTTTAAATTTAAAAAATTTACAGAGGAAACAAAAAATCCTCTTCAAAAATAATCTTAATGATATATTGCAGCTAACTGAATGATGAAACAAAATTCAAAATTTTAAAAATTGGGGGAATATGAAGACAATGTCTGATGATGAGCATTGAAATCAAGTAAACATGTAGTTAAAGCTAAACTAAAAAGCAATGTTACCTGGTGGTTTGGAGCACGTGTTCTGGGGAGACAAAATGAGATTCACTTCATGGGTGGATCACTTAGAAATTTGTGGCCTTGGGCACTTACTTTCTCTAAGCCTCAGATTATTTTTTCTTAAATTGAGATAATAATGGAAACAATCTCAGAAGGTAACTTAGTGATCAAATAATACATTTTAAGTGTTCTACATAGTTCCTAGCTTAGTATTACTAATTAACATTGTTTTAATTGTGGTGATCAAATGTAATGGAGATTTATTCTTGAATGAAACCATATATAATATGAAGATAATAATGCAATCTCAAAAGTCTGGATCTAAAATCCCTGACTGCATTATAAGAGATTAAGTAGAGCGAGGTGGGGATGGACCAACAGGCAGGGAAGAGCGTTTTAAAATCATGATAATGTACTAAGCTTATATTTATTTTTGAGGTTTAAAATTAGATTTAGGTTTGAAATATGTTGGAAAAAATAAAGTAACCTAAATCAAACTAAAAAGTAGATATGATCATTCAAATCACATGAGAAGATATACATAAAGACCATACAAGTAGCAAAGCAGAATTTAAGAAATAAGAGAAGCACCAACAATAAGAATCATAAACTAAATACAACAAAAAGAATAAAAATAAATATTATTAAAATATTTGGGTTTAGAAATTTTTTGCATAGATACATAGTGCAAGTTAATTTTTTAAAAGTTGTAAATGTTATATAATCATGCCTGTCACACAAATCTAGAGGAATATATGTCAAAGATGTACTTGCCTATTTACATCTGTAATGAAGGAACCAGTGAGATATAAAGCTGGTTCAAAGACCATTTAAGGAACTGAGTATATACTATGGTCATTGAAGAAAAGGTGTTGGAATAAAAATGTTAGATTATATATAAAACTGTTTAAAGTCCTACATGGTAATAAAATGATAACTTTTATGACAAAAATATGAATCTTTTAGGACAAAAATCATTACTTCTCCACCCTAAAATATTAAGAAATTAACATGTAATTTCAGAACCTAAATCCTGATTAATAGTAAATAATGTATCAAAGGGAGTTACATTTCCCTTGTGAATTAAATACTCCATGGGTGGGCCTGTTATTCAGTGCATTAGTATGACATTGAAAGAACATACATTCCTTCCTTTGCTTTATTCCCAAGTTTTGGATAATGTTTCTTAACAGTCAATGCTACTATTATTCTGCAAAGTACTATTTATTGAGTGTTTATTTCCATGTGTCTTCACTACATAGAATAGTTTATTTTACAAAAATGCATGAGAGGGCTTCCCTAGTGGCACAGTGGTTAAGAATCCCCCTGCCAATGCAGGGGACGTGGGTTCAAGCCCTGGTCTGGGAAGATCTCACATGCCAAAGAGCAGCTAAGCCCGTGTGCCACAACTACTGAGCCCACGCTCCACCACTGCTGAAGCTTGCGCGCCTAGAGCCCGTGCTCTGCAACAAGAGAAGCCACCGGAACTAGAGAAAGCCCACACACAGCAATGAAGACCCAGCACAGCCAAAAAAAAAAAAAAAACTGCATGAAAAAGGCATCCATTTTTAAAAACTCAAATTATAACCTTACATTTTGATTATTTATCAAAATAAATTTCATGAATTATAAATCAAACAACATTTAAAAGATATTGATAAATATTTTCAAAAGCTTGAGAAGAACTCATAAAGGAAGGAAATAATGATTTGATTACCTAAAAATTTTAAAGTTTACAACATGAAAAATGCCACAACTATATTTAAAGAGAGAATACTATGAACAAATGTAATAGGATGTTGGTACTTTTTTATAAAGTGTCATAAAATTTATTTAATATTCCAATAAAATATTGTTAAAACTGTGAACAGATAATCTAAAAAACAAAAGTATGGATAGCCAATAAAAATGTTCAATATCAATTAAATAAAATGTTAAAGTTTTAAAATATAACTCAAAGTTCTTGTGGGATTATAAATTAGTGCAAATTTATTGGGGAAGGATCTTGGCAAATAAGTCTTTGAAAGTGCTCCTATTATTTGACCCAGTATGCCCACTTTCCTAATATTATTTATAAAAGAAAATTTTAAATTAATCATATTTTCCAACAATAGGGATTATTTAAATACATCATAATACATTAATTTAATAGAATATTATGCAGCCAGTTGAATTGTGCTTTTGATGAATATTTAATATTATAATATGTTTTAAGTATAAAAGCATCAGAAGAGTTACATAAAATATTCCAAATTTGAAATGTACAATTATGCATAAAACATCTTTGACTTGTTCCCTATCTTCAGGGAAAGCATTTGGTCTTTCAATGTTAAGTATGATGGTTAGCCGTATGGTTTTTACAGATGCTATTTATCAGGCTGAGAAAGTTTTGTTTCTACTTCTAATTTGAGGGTTGTTTTTGTCATTAATGGGTTTTGGATTTTGTCAAATTTTGTATATGTCTAGTGAGATGATCATATTTCTCTATTAATAAGGTCTGTTATATTAATTAATTTGGGGATGCTAAATCAACCTGGCGTTCTTGGGACTTGTTCATGGTGCATAATCCATTTATATACTGGATTTGGTTTGGTAGTATTTTGTTGAGGGGGTTTGCATCTATATTAAAAAGTAGTTATCAATTAGTAGTTTTCTTCTTGTGAGTCTTTGACTTTCAGGTCATGGTAACAGTGGCCTCACAGAGGAGTTGAGAAGTAGTCCTTCCTCTTCTGTTTTTTTGGAGAAGTTTATGAAGATTTGGTATTAGCTCTTTGAATGTTTGGTAGAATTCGCCAGTAAAGCCATCTATGTCTGTGATTTTCTTTGTGTGGAGTTTTAATTTTTGTTGAGGTGTAGTTTGCATAGAACACTATATTAGGTTCAAGTGTACAACATAGTGATTAGATATTTGTATATGTTGCAAAATGATGACCACAATAAGTCTGTCACCATACATAGTTACAGATTTTTTTTTCCTTGTGATAAGAATTTTTAAGATTTACTCTCTTAGCATATTTCAAATGTGCACTACAGCGTTAACTATAGTCACTATGCTGTACATTACATCCCCATGTCTTATTTTATAACTGGAAGATTGTGCCTTTTGACTCCCTTCACCCATCACACCCACTCCCCTCCTATGGCAACCACCAATCTATTCTTTGTTTCTATGAGCTTGGGTTTTTGTTGTTATTTATTTATTTTTAAAATTTTACATATAACTGAGGGTGTATGGTATTTGTCTTTGTCTGACTTCTTTCACTTAGCATAATCCCCTCAAGGCCCATCCATGTTGTCACAAATGGCAGGATTTCATTCCTTTTTATGGCTGAAAAATGTTCCATTTTATATATACACCCCATCTTCTTTATCCATCAATAGACACTTAGGTTGTTTCCATTTCTTGGCTATTGTAAATAAGGCTTTTACGAACATGAAGGTGCATATATCTTTTCAAGTAGGTGTTTTTGCCTTCTTCAGATAAATACCCAGGAGTGGAAATTACTGGATCATATGGTAGTTATATTTTTAATTTTTTGAGAAAGCTCCACTCCATACTGTTTTCCATAGTGTCTGTAGCAATTTACATTCCCATCAATAGTGCCCAAGCGTTGCCTTTTCTCCATAGTCTCACCAACACTTGTTATTTCTTGTCTTTTTAATAATGGCCACTCTAACAGGTGTAAGGTGTGATATTTCATTGTGGTTTTGAGTTGCATTTCCCTGATGATTAGTGATGTTGAGCATGTTTTCACATACCTGTTGGCCATCTGTATGTCTTCTTTAGAAAAATGTCTATTCAGATCCTCTGCCCATTTTTTCAATCAGATCGTTTGGTTTTTTTGCTATTACATTATATGAGTTCCCTATATATTTTGTATATTAACCCTTTATCAGATATATGATTTGCAAATATTTTCTCCCACTTAGTAAGTCACTTTTTCATTTTGTGGATGATATCCTTTTCTGTGCAGAAGCTTTTTAGTTTGATGTAGTCCCACTTGTTTAATTTTGCTTTTATTGCCTTTGCTGTGGTGTCAAATCCAAAAAATAATTACTAAGATTAATGTCAAGGACCTTACTGCCTATGTTTTCTTCTAAGATTTTTATGGTTTCAGGTCTTACAGTCAAGTTTTTAATCCATCTTGAGTTAATTTTTATGGTTGGTGAAAGATAGAGGTCTAGTTTCATTCTTTTGCATGTGGCTGTTCAGTTTTCCCAACCTCATTTATCAAAAAGACTGTCCTTTTCCCAGCTTCACTAGTGAAGCTGTTTGGTCTTGGACTTTTGTTTGTAGAGAGTTTTTATTACTGATTTAATCTTATAACTAGTAGTCAATCTGTTCAGATTTTCCATTATTTTCATGATTTAATCTGTAAGGTTGTTTGTTTCTAGGAATTTATCCGTTTCTTCAAGGTTTTCCAATTTGTTGGTATATAATTATTCATAGTATTCTCTTATGATCCTTTGTATTTCTGTGGGATCAGTTATAACATCTTTTTCATTTCTTTTTTTTGCGGTACGCAGGCCTCTCACTGTTGTGGCCTCTCCCGTTGCGGAGCACAGGCTCTGGACGCGCTGGCTCAGTGGCCATGGCTCACGGGCCCAGCCGCTCCGCGGCATGTGGGATCTTCCCAGACTGGGGCACGAACTCGTGTTCCCTGCGTCGGCAGGTGGACTCTCAACCACTGCGCCACCAGGGAAGCCCTCTTTTTCATTTCTGACTTTATTTATTTGAGATCTCTCTTTTTTTCTTGGTGAGTCTAGTTAAAATTTGTCAATTTTATTTATCTTTTCAAAGAAGCAGCATTTGGTTTCATTCATTTTTTTTTCTATTATCTTTTTGCACTCTCATTTACTTCTGCTTGATCTTTGTTATTTCCTTCCTTCTATTAACTTTGGGCTTTGTCTGTTCTTCTTTTTCTAGTTCCTTGGTGTGTAAAGTTGTTTGAGATTTTTCTTGTTTCTTGAGGTAGGCATGTATTACTATGAATTTCCATCTTAGAACTGCTTTTTGCTCCATCATAAGTTTTGATATGTTGTATTTTCATTTGTCTCAAGGTATGTTTTGATTTTGCTTTTTATTTCTCTGTTGACCCATTTGTTGTTCAGTAGCATGTTGTTTAGTCTTCATGTATTTGTGAATTTTTTAGTCTTCTTTTTGTAATTGATTTGTACTTTCATACCATTGTGGCTGGAAAGATGCTTGATATGATTTCAATCTTCTTAAAATTGAAACATATGATCTATCCTGGAGAATGTTCCATGTGCACTTGAGAAGTTGTGTGTTCTATTTGTTTTGGATGGAATGTTCTGTATATATCTAAGTCCATCTTGTCTAATGTGTTGTTTAAAGTTGATGTTTACTTACTGATTTTCTGTCTGCATAATCTGTCCTTGGTATAAGTGGGGTATTAAAGTTCCCTGCTATTATTGTATTGTTGTCTATTTCTCCCTCGAGGTCTGCTAATATTTGCTTTATATATTTAGTTGCTCCTGTATTTGCATAAATATTTGCAAAGGTTATATCTTCTTTTTGGATTGGCTCTTTTATCAATATGTAATGCCCTTCTTTGTCTCTTATTACACCTTTTCTGTTAAAGTTTATTATGTCTGATATAAATATAGCTACCCTAGCTTTCTTTACACTTGCATTTGCATGAAATATCTTTTTTCATTCCTTCACTTTCAGTGTGTGTATATCCTTGCACCTGAAGTGAGTCTCTTGTAGGCAGCATATAGATGGGTCTTGATTTTTTATCAATTCAGTCACTCTATGTCTTTTAATTGAAGAATTTAATCCATTTACATATAAAGTAATTATTGATAGGTGTGTACTTACTGCCATTTTGTTAACTATTTTCTGACTGTTTTTTGGTTTCTTTGTTCCTTTCTTCTCTTGCTGTCTTCATTTGTTGGTTGACAACGTTCTTTAAGGGTATGGTTACCTTCCTTTCTCATTGTCTTTTGTGTATGTACTATAGATTTTTGTTTGGTAGTTACAGGGGGGCTTACATAATAGCTTATATATATAAAACAGTATTTTAAGTCTATAACACATTCTAAAGTTCTACATTTTTACTCTTCCATCCCAATGCTTTGTTTTTGACTTCACATTTTAGGTTTTTTTATTTTATGTATCCCTTAACTAATTATTGTATTTTCAGTTATTTTTACTAATTCTTCTTTTAAAATTCCTACTAACTTTATAAGTTTATATATATATTACTATATATATAGTATATATACTTTTTAAGTTTATATATTAATATATATAACTATATATAAAACTTTATAACTTTACTATATATTTATCTTTACCAGTGAGGTTTATATTTCTATATGTTTTCTTGTTACTCACTTGTACACTTTCTTTTTGGCTTTAAGAAGTCCTTTTCACATTTCTTGTAAGGCTGGTTTAGTAATGATGAACTTATTTAGCTTTTGCTTGTCTGAAAACTCTCTTTCTCCTTCAATCTGAATAATAACTTTGTTGGGTAGAGTATTCTTGGTTGGAAATTTTTTCCCTTTCAGTGCTCCCTTATTGCTTGCAAAGTTTCTGTTGAAAAATCTGTTCATACTCTTATGGGGGTTCCCTTGTATGTAACAAGTAGTTTTTCCCTTGATTCTTTTAAGGTTCACTCCTTGTCTTTGAGTTTTGACATTTTAATTATAATGTGTCTTGGTGTGGGTCTCTTTATGTTCCTCTTATTTGGAACTCTTTAGGCTTCCTGGATCGAAATGTCTATTTCTTTCCCCAGGTTAGAAAAGTTCTCGGCCATTATTTTTTCAATAAATTTTCTGTCCTTTTCTCTCTCTTTTCTCTTTCTGGGACTCCTAGATGTTAGTCTGCTTGACGTTGCCACGTTAATCTTTTAAGCTATTGTCACTTGTTTTCATTCTGTTTTCTTTTTGCTGCTCTATTGGGTGAAGTCCCCTGCCTTGTCTTTGAGTTTACTCATCCTTTTTTTCTGCTTCCTTTAGTCTGTTGTTAAACTCCTCTATTGTATTTTTCAGTTCAGATATTGTACTCTTAAGTTCTGTGACTTCTGTTTGGAACTTCCTTATATTTTCCTTGAAGTTCTTACTTTGTTCATCTATTCTTCTCTTGAGTTTGGTTAACATCTTTATGATCATTACTTTTAACTCTTTATGAGGTAAATTACTTATCTCTGTTTCATTAATTTTTTTTATGTTTTATTTTGTTCCTTTGTTTGAAATGTATTTCTCTGTCTCTTCATTTTTCTTGACTCTGTGTTGGTTTCTACACGTTAGATGAAACAGCCACTTCTCCCAGTCTTGAAGAGTTGGCCTTGTGCAGGAGATGAATCTTACTGTTTAATCTTGCTCTAGCTTTTGGTTGTCTCCAAACTTTTGTGATTGTCTAAGAAGGCTATTTTATTTTTAATAGGTCTCTGTAGTTGAGGGTGTGCCAAGACCAGACAGTGTCCTAACTAGATTCAGGCTGATTGGAGGTCAGACCCTCAGACGACAGCTTTTAAAGAATGCAAATATACAGAGTTCTGCAGGACCACATGCATAAGCCCCACTGGCCCGCAGAGACAGGTAATCCGGAGGTGTTCCCTGGGCAGCAGTCACAAAAATCAGGGTTCCAGTTGCATACACAAGCTTTTTTCTGGGAGATGCAAGTGAGCTATAGTGAGGCAGAGGAAAAGTGCAAAGATGCTATCCACCTACCTACATTCCCTGAGAGCATCTCTATAGATTTTAGTTGTGTGCCAAACCTGAAACCTGCCCCAAGGCTGAAGCTCCAGAAGTAGCAACTAGGCTTCTCTCATGGAAAGGCTGGGGATGTGTTTCGGTCTGCTGTCTGTGCAATGCCCTGGGGATGGTAGCCTGCCAAAAACTGTCTCTTTGATTGTTACAGTGCCAGGGGACTCAGAAATGCAAGTGCCCCTGGCTATCAGAGCCAGGCAATCAAGGAGTATCCCTTGGATGGCATCTGCAAATACCAGGGACTCAGATATACCAAACACATATAATAGCTCCTCGCTGAGAGATGCTGGCTCTCTGGACTGTGGCAGAGGGACAGTGTATAGATAGTGCCCACCATCTGACATCTCAGGAAATGTTTACAGTTGGCCATTAGATGTGTGCTTAATTAGAAACCTGCCCATCAGGCTGTAGCTATGATGATAAGCTAATAAGCCTCTTTCCAGAAAGATTGAGCTCCTGGGACTGTTGCCTTTTGTTGTGCCCTGGGGGTGGTAGCTATTTAAGAACTCTTTCACTGTTGATTATAGTCCCATGGGATGCATGAGTGTAAACTCCACTGGCCACCAGAGCCAGGTGATATAGAAGTGTCCCCTTTCAGCAGGCACAAAAATCAGGGTACTAGAGAGGATATAAACTCCTTTCTGTAAGATACTAGCAAGCTGGAGTGAGGCAGAGGGAGAGTGAAAATATTGAATTCAGCAGCCTCTGTCATCATAGAGCCCCTCATTAGGTCCTTATAATGTGCCAAACCAGAAGCCTGCCCCTTAGGCCAAAGCTCTGGACAAGCACATAGGCCTCTTAAAAAAATGGTACTGATGAACCTAGTGGCAGGGCAGGAATAAAGACACAGACATTCAGAACGGACTTGAGGACATGGAGGTGGGGAGGGGGAAGCTGGGGGGAAGTGAAAGTAGCATCAACATATATACGCTAACAAATGTAAAATAGTTAGCTAGTGGAAAGCAGCAGCATAGCACAGGAGATGAGCTCGGTGCTTTGCGATGACCTAGAGGGGTGGGATAGGGAGGGTGGGAGGGAGGCTCAAGAGGGAGAGGATATGGGGATATATGTATGCATATGGCTGATTCACTTTTTTGTACAACAGAAACTAACACAGTATTGTGAAGCAATTATACTCCAAAAAGGATTTAAAAAAAAACACTTCAAAAAAAAAAAAAGACCGAGGTGTGTTTCAGTCTGCTATCTGTGCAATTCCCTGGGAGTAGTAGTCAGCCAATAACTATCTCTACAATTGTTACTGTACCATGGGACCCACAAACACAAGTCCCTCTAGTCTCCAGAGCCAGGCAATGAAGGGGCATCCCCTGAGTGGCAGTCACAAAAAAATGGATCACCAGACATGTGTAGAGGCTTCCTGCTGGGAGATATTGGTGTTCTGGAACATGGCAGAGAGAGAGTACAAAGATGCTGCCCACTGGCTGGACTGAGGCACAGGGGGAATGCAATGATGGCACTTGATAAAGAAAAGGAAAATGAAAGAGGAAAAGCGAAAGAAAATTGAAAAATGAATAAAAGAGAAAAAGAAAAAAAAGAAAAAGGAAATAAAAAGTGGGAAAAAAATAATGGTACCTGCTGGCTTTAGTAAAGTAGAGAAAGAGTACAGAAGATGGCGCCTACCAGGTGGAGCACAGATGTGGCCCTCATGGGAAAGGAAAACAAAAAAGAAAACAAAAGGAAAAAAATGGTTTCTGCTGGCTTTAGTAAGGCCTTAAGGCATCAAAAGAGTGGGAAGATGTCACCCACAAGCTTCTGTCCCTGGAGAGTATCCCAGCAGGCACCTGCCCCTTAGACAATTGCTTTAAAATTAGGAAATGAGTCTTTTTTCACATAAAGTCTGGGTACCTTTCAAAGGGCTGCTTCTGCACTGGATCCTAGAGTGGGTTTGTATGTGGGCCTTTTAAGGGACGTTTATCAGTTTACCACATGAGCTATGAGACCCATTGGTTGTCAAAGCAAGATGTTTTGGGCTCTCATCTCTCAGTTCCTGTTCTCAAAAGTTAGGGTGCCTGATTTGGAGTATTAACACTTTGCTCCTCAGGGAGAAGTTCTGGGTTTTGAGCTCCCTCCCAATTGTAGGTCACTGCACTGGGGTTTATGATGAGATTATGTCTTAAAATGTCCTTAGTGTTAATTTCTGAACTGAGATCTGAATGCAAGCCATAGACACTGGTTTGTCTGTAGCTTAGGATGAACAAAGGCCCCCTAACCACAGGATTCCTATTGTGCCTACACTTGCCTCTGTTTATGTGACATGTTATTAATTGTATCAAGCCCAACAAAGACCCCTGGAAAAAAATTTTTTTCAATTCAGAACTTTTAAACCATGTAATTTGTTGGCCCAAAATCTTGTAAAAGCATTTAACTCCTTGGACATCATCCTCATAAAATGGTTCATATACATTATGTTAAAACTTTTTGCTTCTGAAAAAACAAAACAAAACATGGTCTGAAAGGATACATGCACCCCAATATTCATTGCAGCACTATTTACAATAGCAAGACATGGAAGCAACCTAAATGTCCACTGATAAAAGAATGGATAAAGAATATGTGGTACATATATACAATGGAATATTACTCAGCCATTAAAAATAATGAAATAATGCCATTTGCAGCAACATGGATGGACCTAGAGATTGTCATACTGAGTGATGTAAGTCAGAAAAAGAGAAATGTCATATGATATCCCTTACCTGCGGAATCTAGAAAGAAATGATATAAATGAACTTATTTACAAAACAGAAACAGGTTCACAGACTTAGAGAATGAACTTATGGTTACTTACTAGGGGGAAGGATCGGGGGAAGGGATGTTTAGGGAGTTTGGGATCAACATGTACACACTGCTATATTTAAAATGAATAACCAGCAAGGACCAACTGTATAGCACAGGGAACTCTGCTCAATGTTATGTGGCAGCCTGGATGGGAGGGGAGTTTGGGGGAGAATGGATACATGTATATGTATGGCTGAGTCCCTTTGCTGTGCACCTGAAACTATCACAACATTGTTAATCAGCTGTACTCCAGTATAAAATAAAAAGTTTTAAAAAAAGAAAACTTTCCTACCCACTTCCATGTGGTTTTCCTCTCCTTTGCCAGATGTAAAGTGGTTGCTCGGCCAGGTTTTAAGGTTTAAGAGGTAATTGTTCCATATATAGCAGTAAATTTAGTGTCTGTGGGAGGAGGTGAGTTCAGGATTTTCCTGTGTCTTCTTCATCTTGAACTGACACCAGTGTGAAGTTTTTAAATTACTAATTTTTTTTTTACTCGGTATAGGCCTATTTAAATTTTTTGTCTTCTTGAGTAAATTTCAGTAATTTGTGCCTTTCAGTAATTTCTGGAGTGATTCTTTTTCCACCATAACTTTTTAAATTTGATGGCATATAGTTTTCATAGCATTCTCTCATAATCTCCTGTATTTCTTAAGATGGGTAGCGATATTCTCTCTGTAATTCCTGATTTTAGTAATTTGAGTCTTCTCTTTTATTTTTCTTGATCAATCTAGCTAAATTTTTGCCAATTTTATTGTTTTTTTTCAGGAACCAACTTTTGGTTTAGCTGATTTTTCTCTTCTCTATTAAATTTACTTCTGCTCAGTTTTTATCATTCCTTTCCCTCTGCTTACATTCATTTTAGTTTGTTCTTTTTCTTGTTTCTAAATACGGAAGATTAAGTTGTTGATTTAAGATCATTCTTTTTAAAGTTTATTAACACACTTTATTTTTTAGAGAAGTTTTAGGTTCACAACAAAATTGAGTGGAAAATACAGAAAGTTTACCACCTATTCCCTCTTCTTCCCCCATCCTACCCACAAGTTCTGCCACCACCAAAAAAGTGTGATACATTGGTTACAATCAATGAACCAATACTGATACATCATTATCAGTCAAGGTTCATAGAAGACCTAAGACCATATCTATGGGTAAGATTTAATATTTTTAAGATATCAGTTTTCTACTAACTGACCTATAGGGTCAATACAATCCCAATCAAAATCCCAGCAGGCTTCTTTGTAGAAATTGACAAGCAAATTTGAAAATTCATATGAAAATTCTGATACCCTAGAGTAACTAAAACAACTTGAATCAGAGGAATGAAATTGAAAGACTAATTCTACCTGATTCTAAAACAAATATTTTCTTTCAATATTTTACAAGTATTCCTCTACTCCTTCTTGCTTACATTGTTTTTAATGAGAAATCTGCTGTTTTTCTTCTCCCTGTGTCTCTACATGACACGTCTCTTTAACTCTGGCTGCTTCTGAGATTTTCTCTTATCTCACATTTTGAGCAATTTGATTATGCTATGCCTTGATTTCATTTTATTCTTGTACTTGCAATTTGTAGAGCTTATTGTATGTCTGTGTTTAAACTTTTCCTTAAATTTGGAAAATTTTTGTTCATTATTCTACAAGTCTTTTTTTCTGTCCTCCTCCCCCTTCTCTCTTTTGGGGACTCCACACATATATATTAGGTCACTTGAAGTTGCTCACAGCTCATATTTTTTAAACAGCTCTATCCAGTTATAATTTACATGCCAAAGAATTCAAGAAAGTATATAATTCAGTGGTTTTTAGTATGTATCTCTGTAAATTGATATGATAGTCTAAAAACATTGAGCTCTGATATTCTAAAAACATTGAGCTGTGTTTATTTTAAAAGTATTTTTCTGTGTGCTTCATTTTGGATAGGTTGTTTTCTTCTGTTTTCAAGGTCACTAATTTTTTTTTCTTTTGCAAAATGTAATCCACAATAGTCTCATCTAGTGTATTTTTCATTTCAGACATAATAGTTTTCATATCTAGAAGTTTGATTTAGGAATTTTAAATATCCTCTATTGCTCTACTTAACTTTTTAAGCATATAATGATTTAAAACATATAATAAGTTATAATGATTATTTTAATAACCTTGTTTTCTATTTATAACATCAGTTCTGCATCAGTTTTAATTGGTTGTTTTTTTTCTTATCATTATTTGCCTTGTTTTTCTGATTATAAATTATAAAATTCAGCTTTTGGATGATGAATATTTTCACATTTTTGTAAATATTTTTCTGCTATTTTTCTGGGATTTAGTTAAGTATTAAGAACAATATGATCTTTTTATTTTTGTTTGTTTGTTTTTAAGGTTTTGTTTGGTGGGATCAGAAAAGCTTTTAACCTAGAGCTAGATTAACTTAGACAAAATCCTCATGTGGGCCATCCTCTACCCAGTGGCCCATTTATTATGAAGTTTTTCCATGCTGAGTGGTGGGAATAGGTATATTCATGGTCTTGAATGATCACAAGTATCATTTCTTCTAATATTTTAGGGTGATTCTTTCTCCACTCTTGGGTATTTTTTTCATATTCATGCCCTCATTAGTATTCAGCTAAATATTGCAGGGGGACTCTCTGCAGATCTCTGATATTTTCTGTATATGCATCTCTCTCATCCTTGGTACTCTTTCCTGCAAACTCTATCTGTCTTATTCTCTTCAGACTCCCACCTCTGATATTCACATCAGGGATTCTTCCAAGTTCCATCTGAGTTCCTCCTTCCTGTATTGCTGCCTAGAAACTCTCTCAAAGCTTTAACTTGGAGGTAACCATAGCATGCACCCCATTTGTTTTCTTCCATCAAGGATCACTGTCCTTCATTACTTGATGGCCAGTGTCTTCAAAACCTTTAGCTTTTGTCCAGTTTTTTGGTTGTTTCAGTCAGGAAGGTAATCAGGTCTCTTTTCTTCAGTTTTGGCCAGAGACAGAAGTGTCCTCTTCATTGATTTTTACTGGAGCTTTTACTTGAATAATACAAAATTTGACTACATGGTGAGAAGCATAAAAGCAATTAATAAAGCTCCAATTTTTCATAGTATTTTATTCACTTATCTATATCAGAATAAAATTATTTTTTACGTTTATAAAGAAACTATATTACTTTTGTTTAAAAAAAAAAACCTTATACTTTGAGTCAGTCTGACTCAGCCAGTCAGTCACAGCCTAAAAAATCATGACTGGTATCAGTCTCACATTTAAAAAATTTTCATCAAAACTCATCAACTTCATTTTTCATGTTCCTCAGTAGTAGCTGTTAATGCTCTCTGACTACAAAAACAAATGATATGTATGCATGATGGAAAGCAAATTAGTATTTTCTACTCAGTCTGAAATAATATACACACTCTAGTCTATGCTGTTCAGTAGGCCCAACACCTACTGGTCACAGTTAGGTCTTTTAAAAATACTTTTATTCTAGTATTAAACATTTTGATTAGAACTTTTATGTCATGAGCTTTTCAATAACCTTTGTTTTTTAAAGAAATAAATGTAACATTAAACTCAGCAGTAGCTGGCCTAGATGCTAAAATGATGATACAATATTTATATTATATTAAGAAGTGTCCTTTATAATGCAATTCACTTTTTGAGCATTTGTCCATATATTAACATTGCTGGGTGACACTGAAGCCCTTTCCATACTTCATATTCAGCAATTTAAGCTTTGGCTCAATCTGTGTAGGCAGTGACTGGAAGGAATTTTCAGATGCTGATGGGTTGTTGGGAAGACAGGGACTTATAAAAGAAGAAAAGGATGGAAGCTAGGTCACTGTTCATTCTGTGTACTGAAGATTATGCTAAATCAAAAGAAGTTGCTATATGTCTGACCTCTACATAGAGACAGAGATAAACCTTAAAATTTTATTTTATTGTTGAAACCTGAAAATTAAAATCAAGAATGATAAAGGCAGGCCTAGACTAACATTCAAGAAAAAAATTCATGTTCCTTAATCATCTTTGGTTATCTCTTGCAATGCCATCAAATTTATATAACAGAGAGGTGCACAAAGGTCATTTGCTTAAATTTTAATTGGAGACTTATGAACATATCTCTAATTTTTTCATAGTATATATAAATGATGATTTAAAAATTGCTGAAATATGCTCTTTTTATTGAGCTAAAATTAAATGTTTCATTTCTAAAAGGGGCCAGAATATAGAAAAAATTTTGCTTTAAATAGTGATCAAGTATTAATAGATCATTTCATATTTAACACATAGAAATAAATTGCCTTTCTCTTAAACATGTTTTATGTTGATCAAAGTTTTGATGGTTGAACTGCATTTTATATTTAGGCCTTAATGTTGGGTATATTTAAAGTTAAAATAACTTTATTTATAACAGTTCCTTGAGTTTATTGAATAGTTCACACACTGATTCAATATTCCTTTGCTTTGGTACATGGGTGAGTGTTATTCTACAGTTGATCATTTATAAACTTGTTTTTTTGTATTTCCTGACAGTGTTTAGTAATTTTATCTGTAGAAGACTCATATACTACATACTAGATCTTAATTTCTCATTAAATCTCTTTATTAATTCAATGTAGGAATTTAAGAATTTCAGCATTAACTTGAGAGAGTTTATTATTTTAAAAAAGACACCTTAAAGAGGAAACAATTCCATATGTCTTTTGTCTTGTTTTCATTTCTTGTGTTTCTTTGATGCCATGAGCCAGTGCTGGCTCTCTGAGAGCCAGACACAAAATGAGAGTGACATGTTGAACACATGGATATCAAGGATGTGGTTACCTTAGCAACAGGAAACATATTAAAGCCTTCAGAACTTCCATTCCTACTCCTGGGACATTTCAGAGTTTCAGATACTGTAAATACTGGTGAATATGACGTCTATAAAAGACAGCACAAACATTAAAGTATTATAATGTAAAAATGACCCAAATTTTCTCACAGGACCAAGTTAGTGATTTATAATTCACTCCCTCCCTGAGAACAGTTTAGTGGTGGTCTAAGCCAAAGGAGGAACAACACTTCTAGACCTTATATTCTATAAAAGTAGAAGCTACATTAAGTTTCATGGATTTACACACATCCATAGAATTTGAAGTTCTTAGGTTTTGAAAGATTTGTTAGATTAACATTAATTTTAATTCCTTTTTGAGTGATAAAGTGCATTAAGATTCTGAATTACTATAGAAATGACATTGGGAGGATCCTCCATAGAGATTAGAGACTTTCAAAAATATAGTGAAAGTAGGTTTGCTCTTATAGATAATTGAGCTATGAGAATTTGATCTGTCACTGGAGAAGAAGGCCCTTCTGAAGTTTAGCCAAAATAAAAATAACATTTCTCTTTAGCAACCAAATGCTGTCTTCATCACTACTGGCTACCTCAAAAAAGTCCTGTTTGTGTTTTAATGCTAATAATGGGAAACATTCTAAATCAATCTATCGATTTTTTACCAAATTAATTTATTACTTTCTCTTAATGATATTCTTCTTTATCATTATATCTGTGCTTTCCTCTAGTTGAAAAATCTAATAGTACTTTTCCATAGGGAAAATCTCTCTCTCTCTCATATTCTCTTTACCCCTTTCTATTTAGCTGATTGTATATTAAATTGTCCATGATACTCACACACATGAAGTCAATTGACCCTTTTTCTCTGTGAAAAAGCATTTGGTTCTTAAATTTGTTAAACAGTGTGGTATGTTTGAACCCTTGATTTCTCATATTACTTGCATTTTAGCCAACCTCTTCATTGTTAGAAGACTCAATGATGAATCAACTATGATCTAGCACTTTTTGACAAGTCTGTATGACAAATAACACCTAATATCTCAGACAAAGAGTTTACATGCTCACTTTCTATTCATCTAAACTTTTTGAGTTTGAACCTTAGAGAAGTTAAATCATCTTAAAGCAAAGGCCTAGGATCTATTATCCCAACTCACGTCATAAATCTCTTCACTGATTTATGACTTACTGTTATGTTATGCTATCAGGATTTATGGAAGATCAATACAAGAATCACCTACTTGAAATATGGTCTGTGTCTTTACAAAACTTAACTTCAAAATTTTAGCCACTGTTATATAAGAAATCATACAATAGATTATTTTCTTAATTAACATTCAGAAATTTTCATCTCTGTCAATTTATTTGTGTATTTCTTTTGTCAGAAAATGACAGCTGAATAAATCAATATGTCTTTTAAAAAATTTTAGCACTCAGGAATTATAAACAGTTTGGCGGGCTGTGATATCACTTGTTGAGTATATACTGTATATCAGACCCAGTTCTAAGTATCTTATGCGTATCGACTCTAGGTCTCAAAACTACCCTGGGAGATTGGAACTATTCTTATCTCCATTTTACAGAGGAGGATACTGGGGTAAAAAGAGGGGCACACATGTTGTAAGTAATGGAGGCAGGACCCAAATTAAGACAGCGTGACTCTTGGGATTGTTTTTTTAATGACCAAGCACCTGCCTCTGAGGTAGTGATGAAGTGAGCCTGCTTCCTCTTTTCTCCTTATGTCTATGTTTGACAGGCACCATAATAAGAATAGAGGTTCTGAAAGCCCTGTTTCTGAACCAGCGGAAACATCATGTGGGAACTTGTTGGAAATGCAAATTCTTAGGCCCCAACCAAGACTGCCCAAATCAGAAACTTGGGGGTGGGGGTCTGCAATGAATGTTTCAGCATACCCTCCTGAGATCTCTGCTGCACTTAAATGTCTAAAACCCACTGGCGGTAAGAAAGAATAAAATTTTGGCGGTAGATGTCTGTGAATTCAAATCCTGCACCCAATGCTCTGTAGTTGCATGATTTGAATGTATTAATTAACCTTTCCGAGTTGACTTCCTGATAAATGAAACCAAGATAAGTCTGTTGGGTTTTTTGTGAAGATTAGCTATTGCTTCCTATTCAATTTTACTATTTCTCATCATACTTAATGTTACATATTGACTTGATCTTGTGGATTCACTTTATTATAAAGCAGAAACTAGCACACCATTGTAAAGCAATTATACTCCAATAAAGTTGTAAAAAAAAAGATATAGAATTAAATAAATAAAATAAAAATATTAGGTTGGCATCATATAATAAATCACATACACTGAGTACTATGTAAAACTTTCATATATCTTCACACTTTATGTCATTATACTTATAAAAATTTAAGATTATATATATGTATAATTTTTATAGCACATTCTGACATATTTCCATTTATCAAGTTAAGGAATCATTATTATCATCATCATAGGTAATGGAATATTAGAAGCAGTTATTTTCATACTGCCTCTTACATACTATACTTTCAGTCCTGATTAAATGTAGAATATTTTATATATGAGTATTTACATTTTTTGGTTAGCATCTCTTAACATTGAATGAAAAAGTTAGAAAGCATTAAATCTCTAATACATTTAACCCATTTATAGTGGTAAATCAAAATTGATAATCTGTCCTATCCTATCCCAGGAGGTACTATCAATATAACATTTCAAGCATGAATAGATGAATTGGTGTTTTACCTCTTTCTATTGGTATAACTTAGAACGTATTGGTAGTGACTAAAAGTTATCATCATCCAATGTCAGCTTGCTACCCAGGGAGAAGTGAATTGTTTGATCTCTGTTTAATTCCCAAGGTATTAGTCCACGTTTCAGAACACCACCATCACAATAGTTGCAAATTGGCACTTGAGGTAGCATTCTCAGCCTGGAGGCCAAGAAACAAAGGAGAAGCTCTCTTCTCCTGCTTGACCTGGAGGAGCTTTACAACAGGGCAGGACAGAGCAGTGGGGCTGTCACAGCCCATTTAGCAAACTATGACTCTACATTGACTATTACTGGTTAGCTAAAATCTATACACTTCAGGTTTGTCTAGGAAAAGTTTGTTTTATATTTCTTTATAAGTGATGCAAACCAAAATTTTTTAAGACACACAGCACCATCATTAGAATTACTATTATCATATCATACATTTGTGTAAACACTCTGTAAAATCTGATGGGAACACTATCTTCCTGAGCTAGATCATCT